>NC_089674.1:3922500-4112500 GCF_037042795.1 Molothrus aeneus | reverse complement strand
AAAAGATCTTGGCAAAACAATTTTTCATAAAATATGTCTGTGACATTCATGCTTTTCTTCCCTCTTCTCCTCCATGGGTTTGGGTGGCATTTTGTAATTGGGCAGAAAAGTCCCCATTGCAGCTCTTTGGGATCAGTTATTGGGTTAAAAGGGGAAATAATCCAGGTGTCAGCTCTTAATTGGATGGTTTCATCTTGAAAGACCTTGGAACAAGAGATTATTATCCATTTTGTGCCCTCTAATGAAAAGCTGCCCCACTCACAGCAGTGAGACTGTTTTACTGATAAGAAATAATGAACATTTGAGTCCAAACATGAACCAGAGTCTCAAGTGCCTTCAATCCCAACCCAGAGAACCCCACAACTGGTACCCCAGAACTGGGACCCCCCCAGTAACCCATCCCATGCAACAAACCCCAGGGTTCAGAGCCACCAGAATCCTGAGATCACTGAGGGGTCACTTTGGCCCTGATGTCCCTTATTTATTCTGATTTTTTATTTATCCTGCTGGATGGAGCCCACACTCCACCCAAGAGGATAAATAAGCTCTGAACCCCCGTTTTGGGGGAGTTCAGCTGGAATAGAGAAGGCACAAGCCAGGCCCAAGCTCTGAACCCCAATTCTGGGGGAGTTCAGCTGCAATAGGACGAGGCTCAAGCCAGGCTGTGACAGCCAGGCTGCTCCTGGAGGGAAGTGCAGCCTCTGCTCTGCTTTATCCATGGAAATCCCAAGGAATGAGGCTGCTCCAAAGGCTGGCTGAAGAAATCCAGGGAAGGCTGTAATTTTCTCTGCTTTCAACACCCTGACTCTGCCCCAGCTTGTCCCTCCTGCAGCTGCCCAGCAGCTTGGGACAGTTCCTAGAAGGGCAAGCTGGGAAAACTGGGAATAGGCAGCAATTCCCTGAAAAGGAGAAAATGCAGAGCCAGTGTCCCCCAGAGGCTCTGGGAGGTTCCTTGTCCCAGTTTTCCCCTCAGCTCCCAGTGGTTTTCTCCCCCAAGGGCCTGGCAGGGAATTCCAGCTGCATTTCTGTGCCTCGGGGCTTTTTTCTAGCACAGATTTTGAGCCAGCTGAGCTCCTGGCACCCAAACCTGCTCCTGGCACCCAAACCTGCTCCTGGCACCCAAACCTGCTCCTGGCACCCAAACCTGCTCCAAAGTTCACTGCCACCACTTCATTACACAACATTCCCTCAGGAAAATTCCCTGGAGCTCTTTCCAGGGCTCCAAGGCCTGCAGGTGACAATGACAAAATTGAGGGGTCCCAGGACCCCGATCAGCCCTGGGTAAAAACCTCAAACCTCCACAGCCATCCCTGGAAATCCTGAGCAGCAAAATGCCCACAGATCCTTCCTGTGGAAAAGGTTAAAAACTGACACAGGCCATGGAGCCACAGCCCTGGGGGTGGCCAAGGAAGGCCTGAAATTCCAGCCACAATTTTTAAGGTTTTTCAAGTGTATTTACTCCATATTCCATCACTTGGTTGGCCTAGACTTGAGTAAACCCAGCTTGGTTTTGTTGCCTCTGCATTTTCTCCTTCTCAGGGAATTCCTGCCTGTTCCCAGTTTGCCCAGCTCGCCCTCCTTGGAACTGCCCTGGGCTGGGGACAAGCTGGGGATGGGCCACAGGATGGCCTTGGAAAGCTTTTCCAGCCTCAGGAATTCCAGGATTCTGCAATTCCAGCCCATGGCACCGACAGCAGGCCCTTGGAGCAGCCCCAAAACAGCAGCACTGGGAAGGCCTCAGCCCCAGGCAAGGGGCATTCAGCAAATTCTGGAATTCTGCTTTTCCAGGGAGAGGCTGCAGAGCTGCAGGAGGATTCCATCCTCAGCAGGAACCCTTCAGCTCATCAAGCCCTTCATTAATTACCCATCCCATAAAAACCTTTAAGGTTTGAACCTTGGAGCCCCCAAACCCTTCCACAGCCCCTCTGTGAGCCCAAGGAAGAACCAGAGCTCGGGTCAGGACTTTCATCCAAAACAACAAAACCAAGTTTACTCAAGTCTAGGCCAACCAAATGATGGAATTTGTAGTAAACACACTTTAAAATCCCTAAAAATTTGGCTGGAATTTCAGCTCATGAAAGGCACCACCCTCCACCAGGGAATTGGGCAGGTTGTGCAAAGCTCCCTGTTCCACATTCCCTGGGAGCTCCAAACAAACCCAAAAACTCAGGAAAATCCCCCAGGGAGGGCAGCAATGCCCTGGATTTTAGCTCAGAATTTAAAAGCAGGTTTTATATCCAGCTTTCCATGAGACCCCTCATGGTCTCTGCACCTTCCCATCCTGTGGGGGCTGCTCAGGATTTCAGGATGCCCTGGAGAAAATCCCAGTTGCTCCCAGTTTAGGGCAGCAGCAGGGGACATTTATGTGCAGGACCAGTGTGGTTTTTGAAGTAAAGCCAAGGAAGCCATTACTGACGATCCAGGTTTTTCCACTTTCCCCCCTGCAGCTCCCATGAAGGAGAGAAGCTCCTGTAGCTGTCAGGGCCACCCAAACCCCAGAAAAATCAATTTACAGACACCCTGCTGCTGCAGCTTGGTCAGGTTCAGGGCAGCTTTTCATGGCAAAGGGATGTAAGGTGGGCACAGCTCTCACAGGAGGATGGACAAATAGGATTTCTTTTTATTTCTGTGGATCTGAGCTGCTCTGAAGGGGTTCAAAACTCACCCCACAGCCCAGAGGAGCCCACAGAGGCTGCAGTTTGCATCAGCCACCCATCACTCGTGGGTGAAACAGGACTAACAGGCCAAGGGACAGATAAAACCAGCACTAACTGCCCATAAAACCAGCACTAACTGCCCAAGCAATAACCAGAAACAGGACTAACAGCCTAAGGAATAACCAAAACCTGGGGAAAACAGGACTAACAGCCCAAGGGACAGATAAAACCAGCACTAACTGCCCAAGGAATAACCAGAAACAGGACTAACAGCCCAAGGAATAACCAAAACCAGGATTTGACAGGATAAAACCAGGACTAGCTGACGAAGGAATAACCAAAACCCAGCTTCACCAGGACTAACAGCCAAGGAGCAGCAAAAGCAGCATTCAAGAGGAAAAACTACCCCAAGAATAACCAAAATCAAGAAAAACAATCCAAGGAATAACCAAAACCTGATTCAACAGGACAAACTGCCCGAGGAATAACCAAAATCTGGGTTTAGGAGGACAAACAGCTCAGGGAATAACCAAATCCAGATTTAGGAGAACAACCAGCCAAAGGAATAATCAAAATCAGGATTTAGGAGGACAAACAGCCCAAGGAATAAGCAAAACCTGGGTTTAACAGGACAAACAGCACAAGGAATAATCAAATCCAGATTTAGGAGAGCCTACAGCCAGAGAAATAACCAAAATCAGGATTGAATAGAACTAACAGCACAAGGAATTACCAAAATCCAGGTTTAGGAGGACACACAGAGGAATAACCAAAATCAGGATTGAATAGAACTAACAGCACAAGGAATAACCAAAACCTGGGGTTAAAGGGATAAGCAGCCTAAGGAATAATCAAAACCAGACTTAGGAGAACAAACAGCCCAAAGAATAACAAAAACCTGGGTTTAACAGGACAAACTGCCCAAGGAATAACCAAAATCCAGGTTTAGGAGGACACACAGAGGAATAACCAAAATCAGGATGTGGGAGGACAAACAGCCCAGGGAATAATCAAGATCAGGACTGAATAGAGCTAAAAGCACAAGGAATAACCAAAACCAGGATTGAACAGGAAAAACAGCCCAAGGAATAAGCAAATCCAGATTTAGGAGGCCAAACTGCCCAAGGAATAACCAAAATCAGGATCTAGGAGGACAAACTGCCCAAGGAATAACCAAAATCAGGATTTAGGAGGACAAACAGCCCAGGGAATAATCAAATCCAGATTTAGGAGGGCAAACTGCTCAAGGAATAATCATAATCAGGATTTAGGATGGCAAACTGCCGAAGGAATAACCAAAATCAGGATTTGGGAGCACAAACAGCCCAAGCAATGACCAAATCCAGGATTTGGGAGCACAAACAGCCCAAGCAATGACCAAATCCAGGATTTAGGAGCACAAACAGCCCAAGCAATGACCAAAATGAGGATTTGGGAGGACAAACAGCCGAAGCAATGACCAAATCCAGATTTAGGAGAACATACAGTCAGTGAAATAACCAAAATCAGGATTTAGGAGCACAAACAGCCCAAGCAATAACCAAAATCAGGATTTGGGAGCACAAACAGCCCAAGCAATGACCAAATCCAGGATTTGGGAGCACAAACAGCCCAAGCAATGACCAAAATGAGGATTTAGGAGCACAAACAGCCCAAGCAATGACCAAATCCAGATTTGGGAGCACAAACAGCCCAAGCAATGACCAAAATGAGGATTTAGGAGCACAAACAGCCCAAGCAATGACCAAATCCAGATTTATGAGGACAAACAGCCCAAGCAATGACCAAATCCAGATTTAGGAGCACAAACAGCCCAAGCAATGACCAAAATGAGGATTTAGGAGCACAAACAGCCCAAGCAATGACCAAATCCAGATTTATGAGGACAAACAGCCCAAGCAATGACCAAATCCAGACCTCCTGAGGCCAGAGCTGGGAGCAGCTCTAGGGAGGGAGCTGCACTTTATCAGGGCTGGAGGAGATGATTTCCCTGCCTGGGCAGTGCCCCCAGCTCCTCTCACCTATCTGAAGCCACCAAGCAGCTCCTGGAGCCTCACCCCTGATAAGCAGCCAAGAAATTCTTCTCCACCTACTCCAATTAATCCCCGTTGCATAAGGCAGCAGTGCAGGGCACCCAGCTTGTCCTGGCTGCAGCCTGGGCAGGAAAAAACCAAAAACACCACCACAAGTGCCAGGCTCAGGTTGAGGCAGTTCCCTGCTCCTGGGGAACAGCTCTGTGCTGCTGGATGCACGCTGGGAAGAGCCCCAGTGCTGTTTTCTGGCTGGTTTTTGCCAGAATTGTTTTTTTCCAGGTCTGTTTTGCACATGCTGGAGGAGGGTCGCTGGCTTGACACCCTGCAAACACCCTCAGACCTTGTTTGCCACCCTACAATCACCCTGAGACCTCATGTGCCACCCTACAAACACCCTCAGACCCCATCTGACACCCTACAAACACCCTCAGACCTCGTTTGCCACCCTACAAACACCCTCAGACCCCATCTGCCACCCTACAATCACCCTCAGACCCCATCTGCCACCCTACAAACACCCTCAGACCCCATCTGACACCCTACAAACACCCTCAGACCTCGTTTGCCACCCTACAAACACCCTCAGACCCCATCTGCCACCCTACAATCACCCTCAGACCCCATCTGCCACCCTACAAACACCCTCAGACCCCATCTGACACCCTACAAACACCCTCAGACCTCGTTTGCCACCCTACAAACACCCTCAGACCTCATTTGCCACCCTACAAACACCCTCAGACCCCATCTGCCACTCTACAAACACCCTCAGACCCCATCTGCCTTTTGTTTGGGGTGTTTTTATTTCTATTTTCTCTGAGCACAACCTGCTGTTCCTGGGTTCATGTGACACAGGGGCACAAAGGGAACACAAAATGCTTTTCCAGCTGAACCCCAATTTTGGGGAGTTCAGCTGGAACAGAACAAGTCAAGCTAAAGCTCTGAACCCCAGTTTTGGGGGAGTTCAGCTGGAACAGGACAAGGCATGACCCAGGCTCAAGCTCTGAACCCCACGTTGGGAAGAGCCCCAGCACTCCTCCAGTGCTGTTTTCTCATTGGTTTTTGCCAGAATTGTTTTTTTCCAGGTCTGTTTTGCACATGCTGGAGGAGGGTCACTGGTTTGCCACCCTACAAACACCCTGAGACCTCATGTGCCACCCTACAAACACCCTCAGACCCCATCTGCCTTTTGTTTGGGGTGTTTTTATTTCTATTTTCTCTGAGCACAACCTGCTGTTCCTGGGTTCATGTGACACAGGGGCACAAAGGGAACACAAAATGCTCTTAGCAGGAAACCTGCAGCATTTCTGCAGGGATCCAGCAGACCCTGCCAGCTGGGCAAGGCACGAGCCAGGCTCAGGCTCTGAACCCCAATTTTGGGGGATTCAGCTGGAGCAGGACAAGGCACAAGCCAGGCTCAAGCTCTGAACCCCAATTTTGGGGCAGTTCAGCTGGAACAGGACAAGGCACGAGCCAGGCTCAAGCTCTGAACCCCAATTTTGGGGGATTCAGCTGGAGCAGGACAAGGCATGACCCAGGCTCAGGCTCTGAACCCCAATTTTGGGGGATTCACTGGAACAGCCCCAAATGAGCAGCACACCCATGGGAGGGGAGCAGAGGGTCAGTCCAGCAGGTTATCCAGGAATTCCCAACATCCCCAAACTCCCCCTCGGCTGGAAGATGAGGAACTGCTCCTCCTGGAGCAGCTGGAAACGGGGGGGATGCAGAATCTCCAGAGAATGCACAGCTCTGCTCCCTCAGGTGTTCTGCTGGGCTTCCAGGAGCTTTGTGACCATAGGGCAGCTCCAAAGGCAGGCCAGGTTTTCATGGAAAAGGATTTTATTGGTCCCCAGAGCCATCAGCAGCCTCTGCCAGAAGGGAGGGGCCAGCTCTGCACAGCTCCAGTTTCTCCCCCCAGCAATTAATGAATCCCAAGGGAACAAAACTGTTCCTCACATCCCCAAGGGGAACAAAACTGTTCCTCACATCCCCAAGGGGAACAAAACTGTTCCTCACATCCCCAAGGGAGCAAAACTGTCCCTCGTATCCCCAAGGGAGCAAAACTGTCCCTCACATCCCCAAGGGGAACAAAACTGTCCCTCACATCCCCAAGGGAGCAAAACTGTCCCTCACATCCCCAAGGGAGCAAAACTGTCCCTCGTATCCCCAAGGGAGCAAAACTGTCCCTCACATCCCCAAGGGGAACAAAACTGTCCCTCACATCCCCAAGGGAGCAAAACTGTCCCTCACATCCCCAAGGGAGCAAAACTGTCCCTCATATCCCCAAGGGGAACAAAACTGTTCCTCACATCCCCAAGGGGAACAAAACTGTCCCTCACATCCCCAAGGGGAACAAAACTGTTCCTCACATCCCCAAGGGGGCAAAACTGTTCCTCACATCCCCAAGGGGACAAAACTGTTCCTCAAACCCCTAAGGGGGCAAAACTGTCCCTCACATCCCCAAGGGAGCAAAACTGTTCCTCACATCTCTAAGAGAGCAAAACTGTCCCTCACATCCCCAAGGGGAACAAAACTGTTCCTCACATCCCCAAGGGAGCAAAACTGTCCCTCACATCCCCAAGGGGACAAAACTGTTCCTCACATCCCTAAGGGGAACAAAACTGTCCCTCATATCCCCAAGGGAGCAAAACTGTTCCTCACATCCCCAAGGGAGCAAAACTGTTCCTCACATCCCAAAGGAGCAAAACTGTCCCTCACATCCCCAAAGGAGCAAAACTGTTCCTCAAACCCCTAAGGGGGCAAAACTGTTCCTCACATCCCCAAGGGAATCCCATCCTTTGTTTTCACAGCCTTTGGGAAACCAGCTCCAGCAGAAAAATCACCCAATAGGTCAGGGCAGGAGGAGGAGGCTGCAGGGGAGCCCTCCAGGAGCTCCTTTGCTGCTGCCATCAGGAGTCCCTGACACGCTGATCCCTCCAGGTCACTTGGGGATGGATCAGGGCTCCCAGCACAGCTGGTTCTTGCAGCAGCCACAAACAACAACAAGCCTGAGAAGTGTGAGAAACACCCTCAGCACCAGCAAAAACCCAGCCCAGGGCGTCCAAACAACCAGAGCTGAGGGGGAGAGGCAGGGGGAAAGTGCAGGTGAGGCTGGAGCTCAAAGGGTAAAAAATAAATAAATTATTATTTATTATTCAACACTGGAAAATAATGGGGAGGAAAAGAGGGTAGATTGAAACTGGATATTGGGGAGGAATTCCTCCCTGTGAGGGAGGACAGGGATGGAATTCCCAGAGGAGCTGTAGCAGGCTGAGCACCCGGGGACAGCGGGAGGTGGCCCTGCCCTGGGGTGGCCCCGGGGGATTTTAAGGTCCCTTCCCACCCAAACCATGCTGGGATTCTGTGAGCCCATCAGCCTCAGGGGTTGTGCAAGTGTCTGCAGCAAACAATTCCCCAAATGACGACATTTTCAGTTTCTCTTTGGGAGGAAATGACTCGCTGAAGGCAGACAGGAGGAACCTCAGGGCCGGAGCTGCCCGGGTGCTCCTTCTGCACCTGCAGAAAAACCCGACCTGCCCAAGGCTGGAACTGTGCCCCAGGAAGTGCCATGGAGGAAAAGCTTCGCTCCTTTTCTGCAGGATAAAGTGAAAGAGCTGAGCTGTTACTGGATTACAGCACCACAAGAAAACAAAACCTCTTTAGGGATGAAAATCTCCCTTTTTGGGGTCAGCCGTCCCCTTTGCCCACAGCAGGCAGGTGGAGCAGGGTGAGTGCCCGGGCAGCAGCAGATCCCAGCGGGGTTTTGCTGTGCCCCAGCACACAGGGGACCCTGGCCCGGCTCCAGCGTTGAAATCCAGGGATTTCCCCGCTCCCGGGTTGGGGATTGGGGATGGTCCCGGCCCGGCCCCGCCGCAGCTCCCGGAGCTTTTCCCGCAGAGCGCCTCCCCCTCCAGGAAACCGGCCCCGCTTTCATTTCTGCTCGGCTCTCCCGCCGAGGAAAGAGCTGCACAATTGCGGAGGGACAACACCCAGAGCCGTGCCAGGAGCGGGCACAACCCCCCTGAGCTGCCTGTGCCACGCTCAGGGTGGGCACCAACCCCACAGCACGGGCACATCCCCAGTCTGTGAGCCAGGTGCTGCAGGGACAGACCCAGAGGGGAAACAGGGCAAGAAAACCGGGAATATTCCCTTCGAGTGCTTGCAACACTGGCAGGAGCTGCAAAAGCCAAAGCATTTCCTCTCCCCTGCCCTTTCTACTCTTTCAGGGAGCCCTGGATGAGAAGGAGAAGGGATTGCAACATCTCATGATTCATCGAGGCAGTTCGGCTTTTCCCGGCTTTCCCTCTTCTTTTGAAGGCCCCACAGCAACAAAGCGGCAGGGCAGAGCCAGGAATTATCCTTCAGGATGATTCCCACACTCTGCAGACACTGGGAAGCCTTCCCTGAGTGTGCTCGAGCATCAGCAGCTCCAAAATCCACTGGGCAGCTCCTCCTCAAACACCCTGACCCCACCAAAGCCACTCACCCATCCCGGTGTGGCCCCATCCCAGCGGCTCTTCCCTCCTGAGCTGGGATCCCAAAGCTCCGGGAGGGAAAAGCTCCCAGGGAGCTCCTGATCCCAGTTCCTGAGCTGGGATCCCAAAGCTCCGGGAGGGAAAAGCTCCCAGGGAGCTCCTGATCCCAGTTCCTGAGCTGGGATCCCAAAGCTCCGGGAGGGAAAGGCTCCCAGGGAGCTCCTGATCCCAGTTCCTGAGCTGGGATCCCAAAGCTCCAGGAGGGAAAGGCTCCCAGGGAGCCCCTGATCCCAGTTCCTGAGCTGGGATCCCAAAGCTCCGGGAGGGAAAAGCTCCCAGGGAGCTCCTGATCCCAGTGCCAGGGATGCCAGCGGGGCTCTGGTGGCACCGGGCTGGCATTTCCCGGTCCAGGGAGCAGCTCCGGGGCTGTCACCTCTGCACCAGCGCTGTGCAAAGACCCCGGGGCTGCGGGACAGCCCCAGAGCCAGCGGGGATTTGGGGGTGACACCTCGGGGACTGCCCGGTGCCTTCCCTGCCCCGGGAACCTCGGGCACCCCAGCATTCCATGGACACTTTGCCCGTCTGCACCCCAACATTCCATGGACACTTTGCCTGTCTGCATCCCAACATTCCATGGACACTTTGCCCATTTGCACCCCAACATTCCATGGGCACTTTGCCCGTCTGCACCCCAGAATTCCATGGACACTTTGCCCATTTGCACCCCAACATCCCATGGACACTTTGCCCGTCTGCACCCCAACATCCCATGGACACTTTGCCCGTCTGCACCCCAAGATCCCTTACACATCCCCACCTTTCCTGCACCCCAACATCCCCTCCCCGCTCTCCCCCCTTGCACCCCAATTTCTTGCAGATTTTCCTCCCTTGCACCCCAAAAACTCTTACACATCCCTTAGGCCCCAACAACCCCCTGAACCCCCAGCACTCCTTTCACCCCAAAGACTCCTTACACACTTCCCCTTTGCACCCCAACAACTCCTTGCTCACCCTTTACACCTCCCCTCTTCTTGCACCCCAAAACCTCTGGCACACCCTTCTGTTCTCTCCCCTCCTTTCACCCCAACAACCCCTTGCACACCTCTTACACTCCCCCCTTGCACCCCAAAAACTGCTTGCACACTCCACTCCTGCACCCCAAAGAAACCTGACACCCCAAAACCCCTTGCACACCTCTCATACTGCCCCTCCCTTGCACCCCAGAAGTTCCTGCACCCCAATAACGCTTGCACACTCCCCTCTTGCACCCCAGAGATGCACCCCCAGCACTTCTTGCACCCCAAAACCCCTCGCACACCTCTCACACTCCCTTCTCCCTTGCAGCCCACAAGTTCCTGCATCCCAATAACGCTTGCACACCTCTTACACTCCCCTCTCCCTGCACCCCAAAAAAAACCTTGCACCCCCAAAACCCCTCGCACACCTCTCGCACTGGCCCTCCCTTGCACCCCACAAGTGCCTGCACCCCAATAACTGCCTGCACACCTCTCATACTCCTCTCTCCCTGCACCCCAATAACTGCCTGCACACCTCTCACAATCCCTTCTCCCTGCACCCCAATAAATGCCTGCACACCTCTCACACTCCCCTCTCCCTGCACCCCACAAGTTCTTGCACCCCAATAACGCTTGCACGCTCCCCTCTTGCACCCCAAAGAAACCTTGCACCCCCAGCAGTTTCCCCAGAAGGAACCCCAAAACCCCTCGCACTCCCTCTCCCTGCACCCCACAAGTTCCTGCACCCCAAAACCCCTCGCACACCTCTCCCACTCCCCTCCCTTGCACCCCAGGAGTTCCTGCACCCCAATAACTGCCTGTCACACTCCCTCTCCCTGCACCCCAATAACCGCTCGCACTCTCCCCTCTCCCTGTCCCCCCGAACGCTCCGCTCCCCTCGCTGCTGCCCCGCTCCCCTCAGCATCCCTCGGCCGCCCCTCCCGTGTCCCCCCGGCCCATCCCGGACCGCCCGCCCCCCCCGTGCGCGGCTCCCCCGGCGCTCGCCGCGTTCCCCGCGTACCTTGACCGAGTCCACGGGGTACATGATCGTGTGCTCCATGATCCCCGCCACGGCCCCGGCCACCATGTGCGTGCCGAGCGCGACGCCGCTGGGCAGGCTCTCGTACTCCTCGCTGTCCGCCAGCCCGGCCCCGGCGGCGGCGGGGGGCCCGGGGCCCGGCGGGGCGGCGGCGCTGCCCGCCATGGCACAGCCCAGCTCCATCCGCCGGCACCGGGACCGCGGGCCGGGCTGGGACACCGGTACCGGGGGGGAAGGGGGGGGGGGGGGGCTGAGGGGGGCACTGGGACCGCGCGCCGCCCAACCGCCTTTAAAGCCGCGCTCGCCACGCCCATTCCGGCCTTACCAATCAGCGTGGCGCGCATTCGTGACATCACTGGGCGGGAAAGTGATTGGCAGGAGTTTTAACCAATGGAAAGTGAGACTCGAGAAGCAGAGTGCTGTGATTGGCTGTAGTAGTGGAGGATGGGCGGGGCGTAGCCGTGAGGGCGGGTGCGCTGTGGCGGCGCCGTGAGGGGGACGCGGTGGTGGAGCTGTAACTGTCACCTGGAGCGGCCGGCGCGGTGTCACACCGAGCCAAGGGCGGCGGTTTGTGTCCGCCTGAGGGGGAAAGTTGTGCTAACCCCGCGGTGCTGCCACGGGGAAAGCTGGGGGCGAGCAAAGGGAGATGGAGCCCTCCTGTTGTCGGAGGGGGTTTTGGTCGCTGTTGGATGGTGGCACGGCTGGGACTCCCGGGGTGTCGCCTCTGCACGTCCCCCGGCAGAGCGGGAGTGCCCCTCAAGGCTCGCACTAAGTCCTTGTGCCGGGACGGGCACCCTCGTGCCAGGGTGTCCCCCTGCAGTGACCCCCGGTGGAGCCGGGCAAGGTGCAGTCAGACCTGGAGATGGAGATTCCCTGGGCAAAGGGGCTGTGTTCCCTGCAGGGACTCCAAAGCAGCCCCAAAGTGTCCCCAAAGCAGCCCAAATTGTGCTCAAACAGCCCCAAATTGTCCCCAAAGCAGCCCCAAAGAAGCCCTAAATTGTGTTCAAAGCAGCCCCAAAGTGTCCCCAAAATAGCCCCAAATTGTGCCCAAAGCAGCCCCAAATTGTCCCCAAAGCAGCCCCAAAGAAGCCCTAAATTGTGTTCAAAGCAGCCCCAAAGTGTCCCCAAAATAGCCCCAAATTGTCCCCAAAGCAGCCCCAAAGAAGCCCTAAATTGTGTTCAAAGCAGCCCCAAAGTGTCCCCAAAATAGCCCCAAATTATGCCCAAAGCAGCCCTAAATTGTGCCAAAAGCAGCCCCAAACTGTCCCCAAAGCAGCCCAGATTGTCCCCAAAGCAGCCCAAATTGTGCCCAAAACAGCCCTAGATCTTCTCCAAAGCAGTCCTAAACTGTCCCCAAAACAGCCCCAAATTGTCCCCAAGGCAGCCCCAGATTGTCCCCAAAGCAGCTCCAGATTGTCCCCAAAGCAGCTCCAGGTTGTCCCCAAAGCAGTCCTAAATTGTCCCCAAAACAGCCCCAAATTGTGCCCAAAGGAGCCCCAGATTGTCCCCAAAACAGCCCCAAATTGTCCCCAAAACAGCCCCAAATTGTCCCCAAAGCAGCCCCAGGTTGTGCCCAAACCAGCCCCAGGTTGTCCCCAAAGCAGCCCCAGATTGTCCTCAAAGCAGCCCCAGGTTGTCCCCAAAGCAGTCCTAAATTGTCCCCAAAACAGCCCCAGATTGTCCCCAAAACAGCCCCAAATTGTGCCCAAAGCAGCCCCAGATTGTCCCCAAAGCAGCCCCAGGTTGTCCCCAAAACAGCCCCAAATTGCGCCCAAAGCAGCCCCAGGTTGTGCCCAAAGCAGCCCCAGGTTGTCCCCAAAGCAGCCCCAGGTTGTCCCCAAAGCAGCCCCAGGTTGTGCCCAAAGCAGCCCCAGATTGTCCTCAAAGCAGCCCCAGGTTGTCCCCAAAACAGCCCCAAATTGTGCCCAAAGCAGCCCCAGGTTGTCCCCAAAGCAGCCCCAGGTTGTGCCCAAAGCAGCCCCAGGTTGTCCCCAAAGCAGCCCCAGGTTGTGCCCAAAGCAGCCCCAGGTTGTCCCCAAAGCAGCCCCAGGTTGTCCCCCAAGCCCAGAGGGGCTGTGCTCAGCCCCAGTGCTGCTGATCAGGGCAGCTGCCCAGAGCAGGGCTGGTTTGGGGCTTTGTTTGGGTGTTGTGGGCAGTGCTGGGGGTGTCTCTGTGCCCCCAGTCCCCTGTCCCCCCCTGTGCTGCCACGGCCACTCCCCTGCCTGGGCTGTGCCTCGCTGTGGGGACAAAACCTCCTGGAGGGGTTTGGAAACCTTCCTGCCCCTGCTTTCCTTGGAGAAGGGACCCACAGCATCCCCATCCCTCCTGCTGATCCCACTCCTTGTGTGGGGGAGCAATGAGCTCCCCTGGTGCCCCCGCTCCCCAAAAATGCTTCTCTTCCTTCATATTTTCCATGATTTCCTTGTTCCACCACCAAACCAACCCGAGCCAGGTGAATTTGGTGCTCTCCAGGAGGAGGAGGCAAAGTCTTTGTGGCCCAGGGAGCAGCCCTGACTTTTATTTCATTCCCCTCCAAAGGATAATTTGGAATTCGACCTTGCAGGGAAGGAGGTGTTGCATGAGCTCAAATCAAGGTTAACCATTCCTGTGATACTGCAGGGCAATTTATTGCTGTGTGGGCCTTGGGAAGGAGGAAAACCCCCTGGAAAAAGCAGGAAAATGAAGTGTTGGGTTTGGAAATGAGCACACACGAGGTGAGAAAATCCAGGTGTGGTCACATCCTGGGTTCCTGGAGAGGTGCTGGGGGCAGCACGAGCTGTTCTCCTTCCTCCTTGCCTTATTTGAGCAGGGCATTCTCTGTTCCCCGTGGGAACACGGAGCTGCTGCAGAAAATAACAATAAATGACATTGTCACGCATGGGACTCGCTCCTGATTGATTCTGGGGACCTGGCAGCATTTCCTGCACTTGGCAAAACACTTCTGCAGGGTGTGGGAGAGCTGGAGGTGACAGCCAGCTGCTGTCCCGGGCTGTCCCAGCCATCCCCCTTCCCTGAGACCTGTGCACAGCTGAGAGCGTCAAACCCTTCAAGAACACAACATTTCCAGGAATTGCTCCAATCTCCCCTTCTTGCCCTCTGGAAGAAGCCATGGGATCATCACACCTTTATTTCCTTGGAGAGAGACCAAAGCTATGCTGCTGGCAGGGTTTGGCACCGTGTTTTCCATGAAATTACATTTAAATTCAACAACAGAGAGCCACGATCCCCAGAGCAAAGCAGGCACGGGAACTTCCCTTGCTGTAATCCAAGGAAATAAAACTGGCAGGGACACATTTCCCAGCATTGCTCCACAGGCTTTATCGAGGTTTTCCTCTCCCTGAGCAAGAACTTTAATCTCCTTCCCGTGCCTCTGGCAGGGCAGGGAGGGGAATTAGAGTCACCTTAATGAGCCCTTTCTCCTGCACTCTCAGGTGGAGCTCCCTGATGATGACCTGGATCAGGCTGGGATTCTGCTTCCAGGTTACATTTTAACCCTGGAGCGGTGCCATGGAGAATCCTCCTGCTCCAAAGCTCAGGTGCCACAGCAGAGGCTCAGCCTGAGGGGTTCCCCCGTGTTCCATGGGGTTATCCATGATTTCTGCCAGGGAAACGGGGCAGACAGGTGTGGGAAATAAATGTTTCAAGTTTGATAGAGGATTCCTATAATTTGCATAGGTTGTGGCCAGGAAAAGGAGGAAAAGAAGCAGCCTGTGGCTCTGGGATGGATTTCTGCCATCCCTGGACAAAAGGAGCTCAGCTTCCCTGGAAAAGCTTCCTGTGGGACCAGGCTTGTGCAAGGATTCCCTGGCTCCTCCCTTGCCACCCTCTGCTCCCTGCATCCCATCCTGGAGCTCCCCAGCCTTGGGGGTCCCTGGGTGCTCCACGAGCCCCAAATTCCATGGGAGCAGGGAAACAGGGAAGGGCAGAGCTAAAATCACCTTTGGGCTGCAAAGCCTCAGCCTGGGAGCGTCCAGGGCCACTTGGACGGGCTGGGAGTGACCTGGGACAGTGGGAGGTGTCCCAGGGGTGGCACTGGATGGGAGTTAAGGTCCCTTCCCACCCAAACCATTCCAGGATTTTGGTTTCCCATCCCTCTGTGGGTGCTGCAGGAGCAGCCCTGGACACTGGGAATGTGCTGGGCAGGAGGGCCTGGAGGGACAGGAGCCAGGGAATGGCTTCCACTGCCACAGGGCAGGGATGGATGGGGTATTGGGAAGGAATTCCTGAATTTGGGATGGAATTCCCAGAGCAGCTGGGGCTGGCCCTGGATCCCTGGCAGTGCCCAAGGCCAGGGACCCCAAACAGCCCCAAATTGTGCCCAAAGCAGCCCTGGGGCAGTGGGAGGTGTCCCTGCCAGGGCAGGGGTGGCACGGGATGGGCTCTAAGCTCCTTCCCACCCAAACCATTCCATGAATCCACAACTCTGTGATCCACACCCCAGCAAGTCACAGCAGAACCCCCCAAAGTTCACCCTGATCCCCAAACAAATCCAGGAATCAGCCACAGCCCCAAGGCCGGGGCAGCAGCTCCCTCCTGCAGCCTGGGGCAGCCGTGGCACAGCAGGAACAGAGCCCAGAGCCAGGAATTGCAGGAGAAAGGAGGAGCCCAGGCTCAGAGAGGAGCCCAGGCAGGGGGAGGAAGGCGCCTGCTGGGCTGGGGCAGCACCCCAGCCCCTGAGCACCTCCCAGCTGATAAGGAGCACCTGGAGCTCCTTATCCAAGCCCTCCCCACTGTGCAGGAGTGCCAGAGGCAGAAGCTGCAGGCAGGTTGATAAGGCAGCAGTGCCCAGCTGGGAGGTGGGCACCCAAACTGGGCTTTATCTCCTGCATCCAGGGGTTGGTATTTACATCTTTGTCACTCTGCAAATCTCCAGCTTCTCTAACAGCTGAGCACCACCTGGCTCAGGGGGTTTATCCTCCCCACCAGCAACACGGGGCTGCCCTGGTAGCTGCCAAAGCCACAGAGCAGCAAATTCAAAGTCATTTTGTTAAAAAAATAAATTAAAAATTGGTTCAGCATCAGATATTAGTGGTTTTCTTCCCCTGGCATGGAATTCCCAGAGGAGCTGTGGCTGCTCCATCCCTGGAAGTGTCCAAGGCCAGCCTGGAGCAGCCTGGGGTGGTGGAACCAACCAAACCATTCCATGATTTTTAATGTGGAAAGGAAAAGGCCCTGGTTTATGGCATTTTATAAAGGCTTTAGAAGAGGGATCAGAGCAAATAGAAATGGTTGATTTGATTTTAATCTTATTTGTAGCAACAGCCAGCTGGAATTTTATGTCCTCACTGCTTTTTTTTGGCAAGTTTGGGTGCCAGATCCTCATAGGAAAGACAGATTCCATGTGGGGATAAATTTCCCATCCCAGGGACACAGACCAGCCCCTTTCAGCACATCCTTCCTTAAAAACACCCAAAATGCCCCAAAATACAAATTTAACCCTGAGTCTGCACCTCTTTCCCAGCCCCAAAATATAAATTTAACCCCAAGTCTGGAGCTCTTTCCCAGCCCCAAAATACAAATTTAACCCTGAGTCTGCACCTCTTTCCCAGCCCCAAAATACAAATTTAACCCCGAGTCTGCACCTCTTTCTTAGCCCCAAAATACAAATTTAACCCTGAGTCTGCACCTCTTTCCCAGCCCCAAAATACAAATTTAACCCTGAGTCTGCACCTCTTTCTTAGCCCCAAAATACAAATTTAACCCTGAGTCTGGAGCTCTTTCCCAGCCCCAAAATACAAATTTAACCCCAGGTCTGGAGCTCTTTCCCAGCCCCATCCTGAGCTCCAAGGCAGTGCCAGCCTCAGGAGATCCCTGGAAATGGGTCCAGCCTGGATTCTCCTGGGAATGGAGAGCCCAGGGAGATTCATCTGCTTGGAAACCCAACGTGTCCCAGTTATTTTTTATCTTTACATTTGCAAACTCCAGGAATATAAACAAACAATTCTGTTTTGTCTTCGGGGTGGCCTGACCCACTTTGGGAGCAGCAGCTCCTGGTTTGAAGCCTCCATGAGGTGCTGCTGTTGGGATCAGTGCTGGGAAATCATGGAAAACAGGAATTCCTGCTCTGCCACAAGCTCAGGATAAGGATTAATGCACTTGAGGTGCTGGTGTTGGGATCAGTGCTGGGAAATCATGGAAAACAGGAATTCCTGCTCTGCTACAAGCTCAGGTAGGGATTAAAGCATTTGAGGTGCTGGTGTTGGGATCAGTGCTGGGAAATCATGGAAAACAGGAATTCCTGCTCTGCCACAAGCTCAGGTAGGGATTAATGCACTTTTTAGTGCTGGAGCCCATCAGAATGAAACAATTTGATGTTTGGAATGTAGGCAGAGCAGGATCGTTCCTTTAACCACATTCCTGAACTTTCTCAGCACCCAAGAGGTGATGCCAGGGAGAGTCACCAGCAAAGAAAATTGGAAAGAATTGAGCCCTGATGTTCTCCAGGGGGTTTTTCCAGCCCCAAACCATCCCAGGATGGGAAGAGGCAGCGCTGGAGCTCCAGCCCCTCTGACTTTGTGCAGCTTTGAGGGAAAGGTGTGGACTGCAGGAATGGTGTTGGAATGGGACTGGTGCTGGAAAATCACAGAAAACAGGAATTCCTGCTCTGCCACAAGCTCAGGTAGGGATTAATGCACTTGAGGTGTTGGGATCAGAGCTAGAAAATCATGGAAAACAGGAATTCCTGCTCTGCCACAAGCTCAGGTAGGGATTAATGCACTTGAGGTGCTGGTATTGGGATCAGAGCTAGAAAATCATGGAAAACAGGAATTCCTGCTCTGCCACAAGCTCAGGTAGGGATTCATGGGGTTCTTTGCCCCCAAAAGTGCTGGAGCCCATCAGAATGAAACAATTGGGGCGTGTAGGCAGAGCAGGATCGTTCCCAGCTTTAACCACATTCCTGAACTTTCTCCTTTCTGCCTGAGTCACCCAGGGATCGGTTTCACCGCCGGGATTTTGTGTAGCGTCACCACAGCGTCACTCGCAAGAAAGAAACCAGAAAGAGCCAAGCCCTGGTGGTTCTCTGGGGGGTTTTTCCAGCCCCAAACCATCCCAGGATGGAAAAGGGCAGCGCTGGAGCTCCAGCAGAGCCAGGCAGGGAGCTCAGCCCCTCCAAGTTCAAAGTGTGACTCCCGGAATTTCCGAATTTCCTTGCAGTGCTCACATAACCTGACCCAATTCCCCCTCCCCGAGCGGGCGCAGGGAGAGGCAGAGCCCGCCGCCTGTAATTAAAGCTGCTTTGGGATTATTTCCTGCACTAAAGTTATTGTTTGGGTTTTTTTTTTTTTTTTCCCAACTCACCTTTCTGGTTTGGAGCCCTGGGGGAACAATGGGAGGGCGCAGCTGGAGGTGATTCTGGGAGGGACTGGTGGCACCGGGCAGAGAGGAGCCCTCAGTGCTGGAGCTCCTGGGCTTGTCCTGGCCTCATTTCCAGAAATGAGCAAAATTAGAGGCAGAAAGGAGGGGAAAAACCTGGCTTGGGATGAAGGGAAGGGAAGGGAAGGGAAGGGAAGGGAAGGGAAGGGAAGGGAAGGGAAGGGAAGGGAAGGGAAGGGAAGGGAAGGGAAGGGAAGGGAAGGGAAGGGAAGGGAAGGATCTGGAGAGATTTCAAGGCAGTTCCCCGGAGCCTAAAAGGGCTCCAGGAGAGCTGGAGAGGGGCTTGGGACAAAGGATGGAGGGATGGGACACATTCCAGGATTTTATCTCTCCATCCCTCTGCAGGTGTGCAGGAGCAGCCCTGGACATTGGGAATGTGCTGGGCAGGAGGGCCTGGAGGGACAGGAGCCAGGGAATGGCTTCCACTGCCACAGGGCAGGGATGGATGGGGTATTGGGAATGGGGAATTCCTGGCTGGGAGGGTTGAGGGGCTGGGATGGAATTCCCAGGGAGCTGTGGCTGCCCCTGGGTCCCTGGCAGTGCCCAAGGCCAGGCTGGACAGGGCTTGGAGCACCTGGGACAGTGGGAGGTGTCGGGGTTGGAACAGGATGGGATTTAAGCTCCTTCCAACCCAAACCATTCCAGGATCCTGCTCTGGCCTGACCCCTCACATGGCCTGGGTCAAATTGGTTATCTCTGATGGGTTTCACCACTTCAGGGCAAATAAACCTGTTTAAAATGGGATTAAAAACAATCAGTCCTGGAATGAGGACTGATGCATTCTGAGCCTTCTGCCACAACACAAGCAGAGAAAAAAATCCCCTTTATTCACCCCAAAGCCAGTGCAGCTTCGGGAGCTTTGAAACCGGAACATTTAAACGAATAAATGCAGAAACCTGGGAGGAAAATCCCACTGGGAGAGGATAAAAATGAGAGCAGGCTCCTGGTACTAAAGAAAAAGAAAGGCCTAAAGCAAGGGGGCCTGTGGGAGTGGGGTTGGGAATGGGAATGGGAATGGGAATGAGAAGGGGAATGGGAATGGGGATGGGAATAAGAAGGGGAATGGGAATGGGAATGGGGATGGGGATGGGACAGGAGCGTTCCCTCGAGGATGCTGCAGCGCCGGCGCTGGGGCTGCTCAGCAGCGATGGCCCCGATGTCCCCGATGGAGCAGCACAATTCAGTGGGTCAGGAGCCCCATTTTATCCTGTTTTTTGTCCCTCTGGATTGGTTTCTGTTTGGATCCTTCATTTGCATGAAAGCTTTATGACAGTTCTGTCCAGGCTGGCTCGTTTCCCTTGGGGGTGCTGCACTTTACTGAGGTGTCACTGTGATATTTTATGAAAAATCCTCTTCACCCAGGATTTTTCTCTTGAGAAGCTGAGAAGCCTCAGAAATGAAATGTAAGCAATAATTATCTGATTACTTGGAATGTGGTCTGAAGATAGTTTACCAACTGGTGCATCTTTGATTGGCTCCATGTGAATTGTTTTTAATTAATGACTAATCCCAGTCCAGCTGTGTTGGACTCTCTGGTCAGTCACAAGTTTTTATTATCATTCTTGTCAAGCCTTCTGATGTCTCCTTTCTCTTTCTTTAGTATAGTTTTAGTATATAATTTTCATATAATATAATATAATATAATATAATATAATATAATATAATATAATATAATATAATATAATATAATATAATATAATATAATATAATATAATATAATATAATATAATATAATATAATATAATATAATATCATCATATAATCAATCAGCCTTCTGAGAACTTGGAGTCATTTCTCATCTCTCACCTCACCTGGGACCCACAACACCACAATTGGTGACCACCCTGAGGTGTGTCATGGTACCTTGAGCACCATATTCCTTACAACTCCCCTTTTAACCCCTTTTACAATAGAATAACCAAACTAACAGCACGTGCTTAACGAGCTGATGTCGCCATAGGACACAAAAGAACACAAGCGCACACAGCTGCTCTCCAGGTGAAGAAAAAAGGGAAGTTTTATTTTTATTTATTATTATTATCTTTTATTAGATTATTAATTAATTATTAATATTATTTTATTAATAATTTATTATTAATATTTTATTAATTATTTATTTTATTAATTTATTTTATTAATTATTATTATCTGACACTGTCACTTCTGGAAAACATTTATAGTTTTCCAGAAGTGACAGTGGATTGGAGGGTGACAGTGCCACCTCTCCAATGACACTGCACAAACCAACAGCCCATCAAATTTCTCCTCCTCCT
The DNA here is from genome assembly GCF_037042795.1 of Molothrus aeneus. Classification (NCBI taxonomy): domain Eukaryota; kingdom Metazoa; phylum Chordata; class Aves; order Passeriformes; family Icteridae; genus Molothrus; species Molothrus aeneus. Next base: position 4,091,633 of record NC_089674.1, on the reverse strand, counting down.
CCAGAAAAGAATGCAAAACAATGAGTTATTTACAGAAAGCGTGTGAGAAAGTTTGTTACAAGAATATAAACATCAGAAGGCTTAGAAAATCTTAAAAAATCAGGGCGACAATCTATCAGCTATTTTACAGCAGTTTCTGACCTGTTGTTAACAGGAGACCCTTCCCCTGCTCCCGCTCACCCCGGCCGCTCCCATCCCTGATCCCCGGCAGGGACACGGAGCCCTGGAGGGCACAGCGGTGACCGGGCCGTGTCCCAGGGCTGATTCCCCCTCGCAGAAACCCCAGCGCTGCTCCCTCACCCCGGCCTTCCCAGCCCGGGTGGGCCCGGGCTGCCCCTCATGGCCCGAGCGGGGCTGGGCCCTCGGCAAACTCCCCCTGCCCGGCTGGGCAGCGCCCGCCGGGGCTGAGGAACCCTCACCGCGCTCCATCCATTCCCTCCCTTTCCCTTCCCCTAGTCCTTCTCCTTTCCTTATTCCTTGCATTTCTCCTTTCCTTATTCCTTTCCCCTTCCCTTTTTCCTTTCCCCTTCCTTTTTCCTTATTCCTTTACCCTTTCCCTTCTCTTTTGAACTTTCATTTCTCCTTTCCTTATTCCTTTCCCCTTCCTTTTTTCTTTTCCTTATTCCTTCCATTTCTCTTTTCTCATTCACCTTTTCCTTTCCCCTTTCCTCATTCCTTTTCTTTTTCCTTTCATTATTCTTTTCCCTTCCTTTCTCTCTTCACCTTTCTTTCCCCCGTTCCTTTTTCCTTTCCTTATTCTGTTCCCCTTTCTTTTTCCTTCCCCCTTCCCTTTTCCTTATTCCTTTCACCTTTCCTTATTCCTTTCCTTTTTCCTTTCTTTATTCCTTTCCCTTCCTTTCTCTCTTCACCTTTCCTTTCCATTTCCTTGTTCCTTTCCTTATTCCATTCCTCTTTTTTTTCTTCTCTTTTTCCTTTCCCCTTCCCTTTTCTTTTCCTTATTCCATTCCCCTTTCCTTTCTCTTTTCAACTTTCCTTTCTCCTTTCCTTATTCCTTCTTTTTCCTTTCCCTTATTCCTTCATTTTCACCTTTCCCCTTTCCTTATTCCTTCCCTTTTTCCTTTCCCTTTCTCTTATTCCATTCCCTTTTCACTCCCCCTTTCCTTATTCCTTTTTCCCCTCCCTCATTCCCTTCCCTCCCCAGGGATAATTTCCCACCCCAAACCCCCTCCTCTCCAGCCCCTCCCGGGATGGATTCCACCCCCAGCCCCGCTTCCCCTGCAAATCCCTGACTTTATTCCCGGTTTTTCCACCTCATCCTGGCCAGGAGAAACTTTTCCATTTCTCCTGGAGTGGGCACAGGCGGTGCTGCCGCTCAGTGGCAAAACGCAGGAGAATTCCCCTTCTCCCAGTGGAATTTCCTCCCCTTTCTTGTTGGTTTTTTTTAAATAAAATTAATGTATTTATTCTTTCGATCGTAAATATTGAGATATTTATTACAGCTGCTACAACCATTGGATATATATAATAATATAATTCAAAATATTTGCATAGTGATAGCTATCAATTGAATTTATTCCAAAATATTGACACACATATAAGTTTATTTCAAAACATTGCCACTTTTAACGCTATAAATTTAACATATTTCAAAATATTGACACATTTATAAGGATAAATTTTATATATTTCAAAATAGTAACACTTTTTTAACTATAGATTTAATGTATTTCAAAATATTGACACATGTCTAAGTATAAATTTTATATATTTCAAAATATAACACATTTTAGCTATAGATTTTATATATTTCAAAATATTGACCCAGTTATAGCTATGAATTTTATATATTTCAAAATATTGACACAGTTACAGCTATGAATTTAATATATTTCAAAATATTGACACATTTTTAGCTATACATTTTATATATTTCAAAATATTGACACAGTTATAGCTACGAACTTTATATATTTCTCAATTTTGGCATATTTGTAGCCACAAATTCCTAATTCTGCCGTTAACGGTGTTTTTATAGCGATTTTTGGCCGGTTTTACCGGAGCGCACACGGCTCCTCCTGGCCACGCCCCCTCCTCAATGGCCACGCCCCCAAAGCCACGCCCCCGGGGAATCCCTTCTCGGCCCCGCCGTGACGTCAGCGCGCTCTGCGTCACGTCCGGCGGCGCACCCGGAAGTGGCGTGGGGCCGGTTGCCATGGGGCGGCCCGGGAGGTGAAGTTGGGGGAGAGAGAGAGGGAGGACGAAACACTGGGAATGGGACCAGTAACGGGAATGGGACCGGGATCGGGAATGGGAGCGGGATCGGGATCGCCGCGGGGTTCGGGGGGAGCCGAGCCGAGCCCTACGGGATGGTGGCGGCCGAGGGGAGCTGCACCAGCTCCTTCCGCTCCGAGTCCCTTCCCCGTCCCGTCCTCGTCCTTGCCTCCATCCCGTTTCCCTCATCCCTTTCCCTCATCCCGTTGTTCCCTCATCCCGTTCCCTCACCCCGTTATTCCCCATCCCGTTATTCCCCATCCCGCTGTTCGCTGTCCCCTCCGGCCGCTCGGCCCCGGCTCCGTTCCCTGGTGGCGCCTGGGTCGGGATCTCCCCTCGGGCCGGGGAAGGAGGGGCAGCCCCGGCTGCGTCCCTGGGCTGGAATTCCCTCATTTCCTTGGCTCTTTTGGAGTTTTGAGGGTGTTTGATCCTGGCAGGGGTCCCGGAATCCCGGGATACTTTGGGTGGGAAGGACCTGAATAGGACCATCCCATCCAGCCCCAAGCCCCAAGCCCGACACCTCCCGCTGTCCTGGGCTGCTCCAGCCCTGCCCGCCCGGCCTGGGGCACTGCCAGGATCCAGGGATTCCTCTGGGAATTCCTCTGGGAATCCCACCCCAGACCCTCCCCACCGTGCCCGAGGGGATTCAATGCTTCCATCCCCACTGGATCCCTGTTTTCCTTTGGATTCCTGCATTCCTTACCCAGGAAAGGGAAGGAAAGAATCCCATCCCAGGGTGTTTCCTCAGGGATCTCCCTGTGCTGAACAAGGAATCAGCTCCCTCAGGGAATGAGCTCCCTCAGGGATGTCCCAGGGCTCTGCAGGGAATCAGCTCCCTCAGGGATCTCCCCAGGCTCTGCAGGGAATCAGCTGCCTTGGTTTTCCCTCAGGAGCAGAGCAGGGATGGCCCAGGGGAGCTCGGATGTTCCTGGTCCCTCCGAGGTCACCAGCTGAGGCTCCACAGCTCCTGCTGCTGCCCCATCCCAAAATGGGCAGGTAAGGATCCCAGAGGAACTGTGGGATAAACTGGAAAGGCTTTGGAGGGAAGGACAGGGAACGTAATCAGGAATTCCAGCATGGGAATGGTGTCCTGAGTCCTCTCAATCCACAGCAAAATCCTGCAGTGGGTTGGGTTGGGTTGGAAGGGGCCTTCAGGATCATCCCACCCCTGCCATGGCAGGGACACCTCTCATGTCCCAGGGGGCTCCAGCCTGGCCTTGGCCACTGCCAGGGATCCAGGGGCAGCCACAGCTGCTCTGGGAAATCCATCCCAGCCCCTCCCCACCCTCCCAGCCAGGAATTCCTTCCCAATATCCCATCCATCCCTGCCCTCTGGCAGTGGGAGCCATTCCCTGTGTCCCATCCCTCCATCCTTTGTCTCAGGTCCCTCTCCCTGGAGCCCCTTCAGGCCCTGGGGAACTGCCCTGAGGTCCTCCCAGATTTCTCCAGGATCATCCCCAGATTTCCATTCCCTGAATCCCAAGCCAGGCTTTTCCCTCCTTCCTAGCTCTAATTTTCCTGAGACTTTGAAAGAAAGCCAGGAGATAAAAAGGAGCTGCAGCCCCAAACCCAGCAAATCCCATGGGATCTTTCCATCCTCCTCAGCCCAGGCCACTCCCAGGGATGGGGCAGGAGTGGGAATTCCATCCCAGCCCGTCCACACCCTCCAGGCAGGAATTTTCCAGGTGCGTTTAGCACCAAATCCATCCCTCAATCCGCTCGTTTCTCCCTTGGCATTGCAGGATCAGCATCTCCTGCCTGCTCCCGGCCTCGTGGCACTTCAGCCTCTCCCCCGTGGGGTGTCCCCGCATCCTGAACGCGTCCCTGCGGCAGCTGCTGCTGCTGGGGGCGGCCGCGGCCGCGGCGGCGCTGCTGCTCTGCTCCCTGCTGCTGGTCCGGGGCAGGCACCGCGACGGGAAATTCCAGAGGTGAGGGGGAGAGAATTCCATGGGAATGGAGGGGATGGAGCCTGGGGGAAAGGGGAAATGCTGCTCTGCTCCTGATCCATACCTGGGACGGGAAATTCCAGAGGTGAGAGAGGAGGGAATCCATGGGAATGGAGGGGACAGAGCCCGGGGGAAAGGGGCAATGCTGCTCTGCTCCTAATCCGCACCTGGGATGGGAAATTCCAGAGGTGAGAGGGAGAGAATTCCATGGGAATGGGGAAATGCTGCTCTGCTCCCTGCTGCTGGTCCGGGGCAGGCACCGCGACGGGAAATTCCAGAGGTGAGGGGGAGAGAATTCCATGGGAATGGAGGGGATGGAGCCTGGGGGAAAGGGGAAATGCTGCTCTGCTCCTGATCCACACCTGAGACAGGAAATTCCAGAGGTGAGAGAGGAGGGAATCCATGGGAATGGAGGGGATAGAGCCCGGGGGAAAGGGGAAATGCTGCTCTGCCCCTGATCCGCACCTGGGATGGGAAATTCCAGAGGTGAGGGGGGGAGAATTCCATGGGAATGGAGGGAATGGAGGCTGGGGGAAAGGGGAAATGCTGCTCTGCCCCTGATCCACACCTGAGACAGGAAATTCCAGAGGTGAGAGCAGAGGGAATCCATGGGAATGGAGGGAATGGAGGCTGGGGGAAAGGGGAAATGCTGCTCTGCCCCTGATCCGCGGCAGGCACCAGGAGATTCCAGAGGTGAGAGGGAGAGAATTCCATGGGAAGCAGGGAATGTTTCCATGGCAAACAGGAAAAGGGGAAATGCTGCTCTGCTCCCTGCTCCTGATCCATGGCCAGCACCGCACCCAGGACATGGGAAATTCCAGAGGTGAGAGGGCACAGAATTCCATGGGAAACAGGGAATGGGGAAAGGCTTCTCTGCTCCTGATCCACAGGAAGTACCAAGCCTGGGGTGGGAGACTCCACAGGTGAGGGGAGGGAATTCCATGGGAAACAGGGAATGGAGCCTGGGGGACAGGGGGAACACTAACAGGTCTCTCTGCTCCTGATCTGCTGGAAGTACTGAGCCTGGAATGGGAGATTCCAGAGGTGAGAGGGGAGGGAATCCATGAAAACAGGGAAATGGAGCTTTGGGGGAAAGGGGAAATGCTGCTCTGCTCCCTGGTCCCGATTCCAGCAAGTACAGCTGAGGGTGGGATGGGAGATTCCACAGGTGAGGGGAGGGAATTCCATGGGAAAAGAGGGAGTGGAGCCTGGAGGAAAGGGGGAACAGTCACAGGTGTCCTGGCTCCTGATCTGCAGCAAGTGTGGCCGAGCCCAGGATGGGAGATTCCACAGGTGAGAGGGGGGGGATTCCGTGGGAAAAGAGGGAAAGAATTCCCTGGAAAAGAGGGAAAGATTTCAATGGAAAACAGGAAGTGGAGCCTGGGGGAATGGAGGAAATAATTCCATGGGAAAAGAGGGAGTGGAGCCTGAAGGAAAGGAGGAACAGTCACAATGTCCTGGCTCCTGATCTGCAGCAAGTGTGGCCAAGCCCAGGGTGGGAGATTCCACAGGTGAAAGAGAGAGAATTCCATGGGAAAAGAGGGAAAGAATTCCCTGGAAAAGAGGGAAAGAATTCCATGGAAAAGAATGAAATGGAGCTTTTGAGGAAAGGGGAAACACTGCTGTGCTCCTGATCCACAGCAAGTCCAGCTGGACCTGGGACAGGAGCTTCCACAGGAGCTTGGCTCTCATTCTCAGGGTTGTTTATTTTCTCTTATCTATTCCATTCTTCCTCTGACCTGCTGAGATCTCCCCAGCAGGTTGGGTTGTGGCACACTGCCCACCTTCAGGGTGGTGTTATCTTTTTATACTAAAAACTGTGTGTACTTTATTTATTTTAATTTTCCAATACCCATCACCCATGTTAGACAGTCTGTCTCTACTCTAAACCAATCCAAAAGTGGCACCATCACAGCAGAGGATGGAGAACAAGAAGAAGAAGAAGGAGGATGGGACACACCCAGATTCCTCCATCTTGCCTCTTGAACCCCCATTCTAGAACCCCAAAATTCCACTTTTTCACCCTGTGATAAATTCACTATCATTCTACTCAAACTCTTGTGGCTTGTAAACCTTCACACAAAGTTGGGAATTGTTTGGGAATGGGCTAAAATCAGAGGCACAGGTGGCTTTGATTCTGTGCCAAGGTCTCTGAGCCCCTGCCAGGGTCTGGAATCTGTGACTGTGGTCACAAGGGGTTTCAGGATGAAGAAGAGACTAGAATGTTGACTCCATGATCAGAAGGCTTGATTTATTATTTTATGATATATGTTACTGTCGTGGTTTAGGGCAAATTTGGAGGAGAATTTCCAAATTAGGGCCCCTCCAATAAGCCAACCCACACAGCCTCTCCCCCAACCGGTTCGGGAAGGATTCCTCGGAGAGAAGTGGAAAGAACCTGTTTATTTAATAGGCACAGCACCCCCAGCACACAAAATGAACAATGCCAGATGACACCACTCTGTCACCGCTCTGAAAAGAGATGACAAATTCAGAAAGTCTCTCTTGGGGGTGGTCACTCTGTTCTCAGTCCCTCCGGCGCTGGGCCAGCTGCTGCACCTTGGCCACAAGGTGCAAACTCTCGGTGTTTCCCAGGTCCCAGTCCGGAGCAGGTTCCAAATGGTCAGTAAAAGGAAAGGAGAAATGGTCCAGGAAGAAATTTGGACAGTTTAGCTAAACTAGCTAATGAGCAAAAGCAAGCAGAAGCAAGCAAGAGTGAGAGAGAGCAAAGCGAAAAGCAAAAGCAGCAAAAGCAAAAGCTGCAGTCTCTGTGTCCCGCCAGGTTGATAAGAAAACCAAAACAAAACATTCCCTCTTCAGAGCCAGTCTTAAAGGTACAGAACATAATATCCAACATTCACAGAACACATGAATGGGGATACAAGCATCATAACGTCACCCTAGGACAGTTACATTAAGACTACACTAAAAAGCAATAGAAAGGAAAAGGTTTCTTCAGAAGCTAGCTAAGCTAAGAATGGAAAAGAATGAAAAACAAAGATCTGTGTCTCAGCCAGAGAGCAAGAGCCAGCTCTGCCATGAGTGGCCAGTAAATCCAAACACCCACAGGACACCAATCACAGGTCTACCTGTTGTATTCCACAGCAGCAGATAACCATTGTTACCTTTGGTTGCTGAAACTGCAGCTTCTCACAAGGAAAAATCCCAAGAAAGGATTTTTCATGAAAGATGTCTGCGACAGGAATCACCCAGGGCAGCCAGAGCAGTGTCCTGGGTTCTGACACATAGGGAGTGCAGTTCCCTGCAGCAATTCCCTGCAGCAATTCCCATTTTCCCCAGGTACCTGGCCAGGGTGAGGGACACGGAGGCCACGGACACCGGGAACCCCAACCTGAGCTACGGCATCGTGGTGGACTGCGGCAGCAGCGGCTCCCGCGTGTTCGTGTACTGCTGGCCCCGGCACAACGGCAACCCCAAGGACCTGCTGGACATCCAGCAGATGAGGGACAGCTCCAGGAAACCCGTGGTGATGAAAATCAAACCAGGTATGGGCACAAACCTGGGATTTCTCCATGGTTTTCTCTCCTAACTTTGCTACAAAGTAGCTGGATAAGGGATATTTCCATGTTTTGAGTGTGGAACAGCTCCAGGTTTCTTTGGGATTGGTTTGCAGGAGTTTAAGTCACAAATGGGGCAGGAGGGAGAGGTTTTTCCATGGGACAGCAGCTGGAGACCCATGGTGATGAAAATCAATCCAGGCACTGGGAAAAGTCAGCTCCACCTGGGAATTCATCCATTATTTCCTCTCCTAACTCTGCTTCCTGCACTCCAAAGGGGCTGGATAAAGGATATTTCCCTGTTGTGAGTGTGGAACAACTCCAGGTTTCTTTGGGATTGGTTTGCAGGGGGTTTTGTGGAGCTTAAAGTTTGAAATAGGCAGCAGGGAGAGGGTTTTCCATGGATAAGGCAGGTGCTGTCCCCCGACCTGCTGGACATCCAGCAAATGAGGGACAGCTCCAGGAAACCCGTGGTGATAAAATCAAACCAGGTACTGGGAGAAACATGGAATTCCTCCATGATTTCCTCTCCTGACTGTGCTTCCTGCACTGCAACATGGCTGGATAAAGGATATTTCCATGTTGTGAGGGTGGAAGAGTTCAGGGTATCTTTGGGATTGGTTTGTAGGGAGTTTTCTGGAGCTCAAATCTGGAATGAGGTAGGAGAGAGAGGATTTTCCATGGGAAAGAAGCAGGAAACTCATTGTGATGAAAATCAAACCAGGTACTGGGAGAAACATGGAATTTCTCCATGATTTCCTCTCCTAACTCTGCTTCCTGCACTGCAACATGGCTGGATAAAGGATATTTCCATATTGTGAGGGTGGAAGAGTTCAAGGTATCTTTGGGATTGGTTTGTAGGGAGATTTCTGGAGCTCAAATCTGGAATGGGGCAGGAGGGAGAGGATTTTCCATGGGACAGCAACAGGAAACTCATTGTGATGAAAATCAAGCCAGGTACTGGGAAAAACATGGAATTTCTCCATGATTTCCTCTCCTGACTGTGCTTCCTGCACTCCAAAGTGGCTGCATAAAGGATATTTCCATATTGTGAGTGTGAAAGAACTTCAGGTTTCTTTGGGATTGGTTTGCAGGGATATTTCTACAACTCAAATCTGAAATGGAGCAGAAGGGAGAGGTTTGTCCATGGGACAGGAACAGGAAAAGGTGGTGTTCAGATATAGTATGAAGAGTATACTATGTATGTTTTATATATAAAAATAATATGTATTATATATATAATATATAATAGTAGACTATATATACTATATATATGTTAATAGTATACTATTCTTTAGTATAGTTTAGTGTAACATTCTATATTATATTATATTATATTATATTATATTATATTATATTATATTATATTATATTATATTATATTATATTATATTATATTATATTATATTATATTATATTATATTATATTATATTATATTATATTATATTATATTATATTATATTATATTATATTATTTCTTATTATATTTTTAGCATTCGGTAAGTATCTTTTCTGTATATAGTATGAATAGTATACTATTTATATAATATATTTATTATATTTTATATAATAGTATACTATATATAGTATATAATATATAAATAGTATAATATTCTTTAGTATAGTTTAGTATAGCCTTCTAATAATATAATATAATATAATATAATATAATATAATATAATATAATATAATATAATATAATATAATATAATATAATATAATATATTATTTCTTATTATATTTTTAGCATTCTGTAAGTATCCTTTCTGTATATAGTATGAATAGTATACTATTTATATAATATATTTATCATATTCTATATAATAGTATGCTATATATACTATATCATATATGAATAGTATACTATTCTTTAGTATAGTTTAGTATAACATTCTAATAATATAATATGATATGATATAAGGGGATATAATATAATATAATATAATATAATATAATATAATATAATATAATATAATATAATATAATATAATATAATATAATATAATATAATATAATATAATATAATATAATATAATGGGATGTAATATTTTATAATATAATGGGAGGTAATATAATATAATATAATATAATATAATGGGAGGTAATATTCTATAATATAATGGGATGTAATATTATATAATATAATGGGATGTAATATTATATAATATAATGGGATGTAATATTATATAATATAATGGGATGTAATATTATATAATATAATGGGATATATTATATTATATTATATTATATTATATTATATTATATTATATTATATTATATTATATTATATTATATTATATTATATTATATTATATTATATTATATTATACTATATTATGTAATATGATATGATATTATATGATATAATGTAACATCATATCATGTCATATGATATGATATAATAATATAATATAATAATATAATGTAATAATATAATAATATAATATAATAATGAATCAGCCTTCTGAGAACATGGATTCAGATTCATCATTCCTCCCTTCATCAGGGCACCCCACAACCTCTGCTCAGCATTCCCCAGGGAATGCTGCAGCTGCTCCACTCCCCCTTTGTGTTTTCGCAGGCATTTCCGAGTTTGCCGGCTCTCCTGACAAGGTCAGCGATTACATCTCACCCCTGCTGAGCTTCGCTGCCGAGCACGTGCCCCGCTCCAAGCACAAGGAGACTCCTCTGTACATCCTGTGCACTGCAGGCATGAGGATCCTGCCCGAGAGGTGATTCCTGCTTGGTGGTTTGGGAATTCCAGCTGAATCCCAGCTCTGCTTCCTGCACTGCAGAGGGGCTGCATAAAGGATATTTCCCTGTTGAGAGTGTGGAAGAACTCCAGGGTTTTTGGGATTGGTTTGCAGGAGTTTAAGTCACAAATGGGGCAGGAGGGAAAGGATTTTCCATGGTACAGCAACAGGAAACTCATTGTGATGAAAATCAAGCCAGGTACTGGGAAAAGTCACCTCCACATGGGAATTCCTCCATGATTTCCTCTCCTAACTCTGTGCTCCATGAATGGCTGGATAAAGGAGATTTCCAGCATGGAACAGCTCCAGGTTTCTTTGGGATTGGTTTGCAGGGAGGTGAAATCTGGAATGGGGCAGGAGGGAGAGGATTTTCCACAGGACAGCAACAGGAAAATGTTCTGATGAAAATCAAGCCAGGTACTGGGAAAAGTCACCTCCACATGGGAATTCCTCCATGATTTCCTCTCCTAACTCTGTGCTCCATGAATGGCTGGATAAAGGAGATTTCCAGCATGGAACAGCTCCAGGTTTCTTTGGGATTGGTTTGCAGGGAGGTGAAATCTGGAATGGGGCAGGAGGGAGAGGATTTTCCACAGGACAGCAACAGGAAAATGTTCTGATGAAAATCAAGCCAGGTACTGGGAGAAACATGGAATTCCTCCATGATTTCCTCTCCTGACTGTGCTTCCTGCACTCCAAAGTGGCTGCATAAAGGATATTTCCATGCTGTGAGTGTGGAACAACTCCAGGGTTTTTTGGGATTTGATTTGCAGGGAATGTTCAAGACTGGAATGGGGCAGGAGGGAGAGGATTCATGGGCCAGGATGAGAATCAATCCAGGTACTGGGAAAAGTCAGCTCCACGTGGGAATTCCTCCATGATTTCCTCTCCTGACTGTGCTTCCTGCACTCCAAAGGGTCTGGATAAAGGATATTTCCCTGTTATGAGTGTGGAAGAACTCCAGGGTTTTTGGGATTTGGATTGCAGGAGTTTAAGTCACAAATGGAGCAGGAGGGAGAGGATTTTCCATGGGACAGCAACAGGAAAAGGTGGTGATGAAAATCAAGCCAGGTACTGGGAGAAACATGGAATTCCTCCATGATTTCCTCTCCTAACTCTGCTTCCTGCACTGCAACATGGCTGGATAAAGGGTATTTCCATGTTGTGAGGGTGGAAGAGTTCAAGGTATCTTTGGGATTGGTTTGTAGGGAGTTTTCTGGAGCTCAAATCTGGAATGGGGCAGGAGGGAGAGGTTTGTCCATGGGACAGGAACAGGAAAAGGTGGTAACAAAAATCAAGCCAGGTACTGGGAGAAACATGGAATTCCTCCATGATTTCCTCTCCTGACTTTGTTTCCTGCACTGCAAAGGGGCTGCATAAAGGATATTTCCATGTTGTGAGTGTGGAACAACTCCAGGGTGTTTTGGGATTGGTTTGCAGGAGTTTAAGTCACAAATGGGGCAGGAGGGAGAGGATTTTCCATGGGAAAGAAGCAGGAAAAGGTGGTGATGAAAATCAAGTCAGGTACTGGAGAAACATGGAATTTCTCCATGATTTCCTCTCCTGACTGTGCTCCATGAGTGGCTGGATAAAGGAGATTTCCAGGTGGAGCAGCTCCAGGTTTTTGGGACTGGTTTAAGGCTTTTTTGTGGAATTTTGCAGCCAGCAGAAAGCCATCCTGGAGGATCTGCTCACCGACATCCCCGTGCACTTCGATTTCCTCTTCTCTGACTCCCACGCTGAGGTGATTTCTGGGAAGCAGGAAGGTAGGTGGGCCTTGGGAAAGTGTCTGGGAAATACTTGGGATTTCCAAGGGATGATTTGGGCTATTTTTTAATTGGTTTTTCAAATCCTGCTTGGCTTGAGAGCCTTTATTCCTCAGGAGATCTGGAGTGTGAGATCTGCAGCTTCTGATGGGCCAAATATTTTCTGATTATCCCTGAAAATTTAATGGAATTGAATCTAGAAAATATTAAGGATTTCCAAGGGATTATTTGGGGTATTTTTATTGGTTTTTGGTTTTTCAAATTCTGATTTTCTTGAGAGCCTTTATTCTTCAGGAGAGGAATATTCCTTTGTTCTTCTGGAATATTCCTTCGTTCCTCAGGAATATTCCTTTGTTCCTCTGGAATATTCCTTTGTTCTTCTGGAATGTTCCTTTGTTCCTCTGGAGCTCCTGATGGGCCAAATCTCTGCTGATTATCCCTGAAAATGGAATGGAATTGGATCTGGAAAGTATTTAGGAATTCCATGGGATGATTTGGGGTATTTTTATTGGTTTTTTCAAATCCTGCTTTGTTTGAGAACCTTTGTTCCTCAGGAGAGGAATATTACTTTGTTCTTCTGGAATATTCCTTTGTTCTTCTGGAATGTTCCTTTGTTCTTCTGGAATATTCCTTTGTTCCTCTGGAATGTTCCTTTGTTCTTCTGGAATATTCCTTTGTTCTTCTGGAATATTCCTTTGTTCTTCTGGAATGTTCCTTTGTTCCTCTGGAGCTCCTGATGGGCCAAATCTCTGCTGATTATCCCTGAAAATGGAATGGAATTGGATCTGGAAAGTATTTAGGAATTCCATGGGATGATTTGGGGTATTTTTATTGGTTTTTTCAAATCCTGCTTTGTTTGAGAACCTTTGTTCCTCAGGAGAGGAATATTACTTTGTTCTTCTGGAATATTCCTTTGTTCTTCTGGAATGTTCCTTTGTTCTTCTGGAATATTCCTTTGTTCCTCTGGAATGTTCCTTTGTTCTTCTGGAATATTCCTTTGTTCTTCTAGAATATTCCTTTGTTCCTCTGGAATGTTCCTTTGTTCCTCTGGAGCTCCTGATGGGCCAAATCTTTGCTGATTATCCCTGAAAATTTACTGGAATTCAATCTGGAAAATATTCGGGATTTCCTCTAATGGAATTGAATCTGGAAAATACTTGACATTTCCAAGAGATGATTTAGGGAATTTTGGTTGCTTTTTCAAATCCTGGTTTGCTTGAGAGCCTTTGTTCCTCAGGAGCTCTGGAGTGTGGGGATGAGGCCCTGATGGGCCAAATCTCTGCTGATTATCCCTGAAAATGGAATGGAATTGGATCTGGAAAGTGTTTAGGAATTCCATGGGATTATTTGGGGTATTTTTATTGTTTTTTTCAAATCCTGCTTTGTTTGAGAGCCTTTATTCCTCAAGAGAGGAATATTCCTTTGTTCCTCTAGAATATTCCTTTGTTCCTCTGGAATATTCCTTTGTTCTTCTGGAATGTTCCTTTGTTCCTCTGGAGCTCCTGATGGGCCAAATCTTTGCTGATTATCCCTGAAAATTTACTGGAATTCAGTCTGGAAAGTATTTAGGATTTCCTCTAATGGAATTGAATCTGGAAAATACTTGGGATTTCCAAGGGAATACTTGGGGTGTTTTTGTTGCTTTTTCAAATCTTGATTGGCCAAATCTCTGCTGATTATCCCTGAAAAATTAATGGAATTGGAGCTGGAAAATATTTAGGATTTCCAAGGGATGATTTGGGGTATTTTTATTATTTTTTTCAAATCCTGCTTTGTTTGAGAGCCTTTATTCCTCAAGAGAGGAATATTCCTTTGTTCTTCTGGAATATTCCTTTGTTCTTCTGGAATGTTCCTTTGTTCCTCTGGAATGTTCCTTTGTTCCTCTGGAGCTCCTGATGGGCCAAATCTTTGCTGAAAATTACTGGAATTCAATCTGGAAAATATTTAGGATTTCTTCTAATGGAACTGAATCTGGAAAATATTTAGGCTTCCCAAGGGATGCTTTGGGATATTTTTATTACTGGAAAATATTTGGGATTTCCAAGGGAATACTTGGGGTGGTTTTGTTGCTTTTTCAAATCCTGATTGGCCAAATCTTTGCTGATTATCCCTGAGAATTTAATGGCACTGAAGCCATTTCCTCTAGAGGGTGGGAAAGGATAAATCCCAACATTCCTGATGGAAGGAGCTTTGCAGGATGAGATGATTTGGAAAGCAGAGATATTTTGGTGTGATCACCAGAGCCTTAAAATCCCTTTAAAATTTCATTTCCTTCAATTCTTTCCTGAATTTTACACATCAAAGTGTCTTTAATTCATTCAGCCAGGAATTTTGTCATGGCATTGACCTGGGAGAGGAGAAAATCATCAGGAATTCCTGATGGAATTAACGATTTCCCAGGAATGATTCTCAGCCATGAATGATTTCCCAGGAATATTCAACTTCTACAATTTTATAAAATAAAAATGAGCAATAACAGAGCCGAAAAAAAAAGGAATTAAAATGTTTCCATCTGCTTTCAAGTTCATAATCCAGCAATTCCTGATATTCCTGGAATTCCAGAGCTGTTTTGTTTCCTCCTGCAGGAGTCTATGCATGGATTGGGATCAACTTTGTCCTTGGAAGATTTGAGCACACGGATGATGGTGAGGATCGGAACGGGGCTGGGGGCTCCAGGGGATGGTTTGCCAGCCAGATGTTGGGATGCCATGTCAGCCATGGGAATTGCATTTCCAGATGTTGGGATGCAGTTCCAGTCATGGTAGTTGAATTTCCAGATGTTGGGAAGCAATTCCAGCCATAGGAATTGAATTTCCAGATGTTGGGATGCAGTTCCACCCATGGGAATTGCATTTCCAGATGTTGGGATGCAATTCCAGCTAGATGTTGGGAAGCAATTCCACCCGTGGGAGTTGCGCTTCCAGATGTTGGGATGCAGTTCCAGCCATGGGAGTTGCACTTCCAGATGTTGGGATGCAATTCCACCCATGGGAGTTGCGCTTCCAGATGTTGGGATGCAATTCCACCCATGGGAATTGAATTTCCAGATGTTGGGATGCCATGTCAGCCATGGGAGTTGCACTTCCAGATGTTGGGATGCAGTTCCAGCCAGATGTTGGCAGCTGCTGCAGGGTTGGGTTGGGTTGGCTCCACTCCCTCCTGGAGCTTTAACAGCCACAAGCAGCAGCTCCTTGGGGCCCTCCCTGGCTGGATCCCAAGGAGTTTTCCCTCTATCCCACTGATTTTTCCCTATTTCCCACTGATTTTTCCCTATTTCCCATTGATTTTTCCCTGTTTCCCACTGATTTTTCCCTATTTCCCACTGATTTTTCCCTATTTCCCACTGATTTTTCCCTATTTCCCATTGATTTTTCCCTATTTCCCACTGATTTTTCCCCGTTTCCCATTGATTTTTCCCTGTTTCCCACTGCTTTGTCCTTGTATCCCATTGACTTTTCCCATTTTTCCCCAGAGGATGAGGCCGTGGTGGAGGTGCAGGTCCTGGGCAGTGAGCACAGGGATTTTTCCCTCTTTCCCATTGATTTTTCCCTGTATCCCATTGATTTTTCCCTGTATCCCATTGACTTTTCCCATTTTTTCCCAGAGGATGAGGCCATGGTGGAGGTGCAGGTCCCAGGCACCAAGCCCAGGGATTTTTCCCTGAATCCCACTGATTTTTCCCTCTGTATTTCCCAGAGGATGAGGCTATGGTGGACGTGCATGTTCTGGGCAGCGAGCACAGGGGTTTTAACCTATTTCCCATGGATTTTTCCCATTTTTCCAGAGGATGAGGCCGTGGTGGAGGTCCCTGGCAGCGAGCACAGGGGTTTTAACCTATTTCCCATGGATTTTTCCCATTTTTCCAGAGGATGAGGCCGTGGTGGAGGTCCCTGGCAGCGAGCACCACGATCCCATTTTCCGCAAGAGAACCGTGGGGATCCTGGACATGGGCGGGGTCTCCACTCAGATCGCCTACGAGGTGCCCCAAAGTGTAAGCCTTGCCTTGCCTCCCCTTCCCAGGTCATTATCCAGGAATTCCCTCTTCCCTCTGGGCTAATTTAACACCTTTTCCTTTCTTTCCCATCCTTTGGAATCCTCCATCCCATCCCATCCCATCCCATCCCCGTTCCTTCCCCATCCCATCCCATCCCATCCCATCCCATCCCCATCCCATCCCATCCCATCCCCATCCCATCCCATCCCATCCCCATCCCCTTCCCCATCCCCATCCCATCCCATCCCATCCCCATCCCCATCCCATCCCATCCCATCCCATCCCATCCCCATCCCCATCCCATCCCCATCCCATCCCCATCCCATCCCCATCCCCATCCCATCCCCATCCCCATCCCATCCCATCCCCATCCCCATCCCCATCCCATCCCCATCCCCATCCCATCCCCATCCCCTTCCCCATCCCCATCCCACCCCATCCCATCCCATCCCATCCCATCCCCATCCCATCCCCATCCCATCCCATCCCATCCCATCCCATTCCCATTCCCATCCCATCCCATCCCATCCCCATCCCCATCCCCATCCCCATCCCATCCCCATCCCATCCCATCCCATCCCCATCCCATCCCCATCCCATCCCATCCCCATCCCATCCCCATCCCATCCCCATCCCCATCCCATCCCCATCCCATCCCATCCCATCCCATCCCCATCCCATCCCCATCCCCATCCCATCCCATCCCATCCCATCCCATCCCATCCCATCCCATCCCATCCCATCCCATCCCCATCCCATCCCATCCCATCCCATCCCATCCCATCCCATCCTATCCCATCCCATCCCATCCCATCCCCATCCCATCCCATTCCCATTCCCAAAAGAATTTGTTTTTTTCATTCCCATCACTCAAATCCTGCATTAATCCTTAATTTTTAATCTTTCTGGACAATTTTAAATCCCTTACACTCCCAAAATTTGCATCCTGGGGCTAAAAACCCAAAAATTCCTGGTGGTTCCTATAAAAAGCCTTCCATAAAAATGACTTTTTCCTTTAATTTTTGGGAGAAATTGAATTAGCAGTTATAAATGTCACAGAATTGCTTTGTCCCAAACTGATAAATTGCTGTAATTCCACTGAGTTCTGGAGCAATTCCTGAATTTTTCAAGCTGAATTTCCCATGAAATTAATTGAGAATTAACTAAAGGAAAAACAGCATCAAATCCCCATGTTTGGCTCTGTTCTAATAATGGATAAATTGAGTTTTTAAATCCTGTGGAATGATGTTTCCCTAATTAATTCCCTAATTCCTCTGTGTTAATTAACAGAGGGTGTAAGAAATGATTTGGAATTATTAAAATCTGGACATTCAGTTCCAGAGCAGATCCAGTCAAAGATCAGCTGGGAAAACAGGGATGAACATTCCTGCCTGTGGGGTGGATTTATCTGAGCATAAATGGACATAAAATGGGAATTTTGGTCATGGAATCTGTCCTGGGAATCAGGAATGGGAGGGGAGCACTGAATTCAGCAGCCACAATCCACGTTTTTCCATGGGAGAAGAAAATTCCAGGCTCCACAGAAGCAATTCCTGGACTTTGCAGGGCCAGGGATCTGAAATTCCAAGATTTCGCTGTCCCTATGAAGTGATCTTTTTCAAAATGATGGGGGAAGTGATCATTCCCAAGGAAAACTCTTTTATTCTGTTCTCCCTATGAAATAATCTTGGATTTTCCAAATAAAATGGGAAAGGTGATCATTCCCAAGGAAAACTCCTCAATTTTGCTCTCCCTATGAAATAATCTTGGATTTTACAAATAAAAAGGGAAAGATTATAATTCCCAAGAAAAAATCCCTTTTTTTTGCTCTCCCTATGAAGTAATCCTGGTCTTTTTAACAAAAAAATCTGGGAGAGATGATAATTCCCAAGGAAAATTCCTCAATTTTGCTCTCCCTCTGAAATAATCTTGGATTTTCCAAATAATGTGGGAGATGATCATTCCTGGGGAAAACTCCTGAAATATCTGGATTATAAAGGGCTGGAAAGCATTGGGAAAGCTGCCCAGGGCAGTGTGGAGTTCTCATTCCTGGGAATATCCAAAAACCACGGGTGTGGCTCTTCAGGATTCTTGGATTGATGATCTTCAAGAACACTTCCACGATGTGGAAGAGATGGGTGAAATTGGAGATGTCCAAGACATCCCAAAAAATTCATTTTTGGGTCAGAACCATCCCAGTGATTCCTGATTTTGCCATTGGATTGATGATCTCCAAGATCTTCAAGATCTTTTCCAACCAGAACACCTCCATGATGCTGTGGGAATATCCTTTATCCGGAGTGCAGGACACACAGACAGGAGAGGAAAGCAGGAAAGAGTTGGGTGAACTTTAAGGTGTCCAAGACATCCCAAAAATTCATTTTTGGGTCAGGATCATCCCAGCGATTTCTGATTTTGCTGGATCAGGCAGGATGCACAGACAGGAAAGCATTAAAGAGATGGGTGGGAGTGAACTTAAAGGTGTCCAAGACATCACAAAAACCTCATTTTTGGAGCAGGACCATCCCAGTGATTCCTGATTCTGCTGTTGGATTGATGATTGATGATCTTCAGGATCTTTTCCAGGCAGATCACCTCCATGTGGGAATATCCTTTATCCAGGGTACAGGAAGCACAGAGTTGGGTGAGGGGTGAAATTAAAGGTGTCCAAGGCATCAAAAAAATTCATTTTTGGAGCAGGACCATCCCAATGATTCCTGATTGTGCTGTTGGATTGATGATCTCCAAGATCTTCAAGATCTTTTCCAACCAGAGCACCTCCATGATGCTGTGGGAATATCCTTTATCCGGAGTGCAGGACACACAGACACGAGAGGAAAGCAGGAAAGAGATCGGTGAACTTGAAGGTGTCCAAGACATCCCAAAAAATTCATTTTCAGATTGGTATCATCCCAGTGATTCCTGATTTAGCTGTTGGATTGATGATTTTTATGATCTTCAAGATCTTTTCCAACCAGAACACCTCCACAATGCTGTGGGGATATCCTTTACCCAGAGTGCAGGACACACAGACAGGAGAGGAAAGCAGGAAAGAGATTGGTGAGGGGTGAGATTAAAGGTGTCCAGGACATCCCCAAAAAAATTCATTTTGTGCTCAGGATCATCCCAATGATTCCTGATTGTGCTGTTGGATTGATGATCTCCAAGATCTTCAAGATCTTTTCCAACCAGAGCACCTCCATGATGCTGTGGGGATATCCTTTATCCAGAGTGCAGGACACACAGACAGGAGAGGAAAGCGTGAAAGAGATCGGTGAACTTGAAGGTGTCCAAGACATCCCAAAAATTCATTTTTGGGTCAGGACCATCCCAATGATTCCTGATTGTGCTGTTGGATTGATGATCTCCAAGATCTTCAAGATCTTTTCCAACCAGAGCACCTCCACGATGCTGTGGGGATATCCTTTACCCGGAGTGCAGGACACACAGACAGCAAAGCATGAAAGAGTTGGGTGAACTTAAAGGCGTCCAGGACATCCCAAACCAAAATTCATGTTGTGCTCAGGAGCATGGCAGTGATTGCTGACTTTGCTGTGCAGGAGGAGGTGGCCAAGGGCCTGCTGGCCGAGGTGAACCTGGGCTGCGACGCGCACCAGACGGAGCACGTGTACCGCGTGTACGTGGCCACCTTCCTGGGCTTCGGCGGCAACGCCGCGCGCCGGCGCTACGAGGAGAGCCTCTTCTCCAGCAGCCTGCTCAGGAACAGGTACCTGCATCCCCGGGCTCCTGGAATGGTGGGAATGATCCTGGGTGTGCTGTGGGAAGGGAAACATCTGGGGACCGGGGAGGGATTCCTCCTCAGGAGTTGGAGTCAGCTGAAGAAGTGGAAGTTTAGGTTGGATTTGTGAAAGGAATTCCCAATATGAGGGTGGTGAAGGGGATGGGATGGAATTCCCAGAGCAGCTGTGGCTGCTCCATCCATGGAAGTGGAAGTGTCCAAGATCAGCCTGGAGCAGCCTGGAGGGGTGGGAGGTGATCCTGGAAAGATGAGAATGATTCTGGATGTTGTGGAGAGATCACAGCACTTCCAGTGTAGGAAGGGAAAATCTGGGAAGTGGAGAGGGAGGGATTCCTCCTCAGGAATTGGAGTAATCAGGTCAACCTGAAGATTAGGTTGGATTTCGGGAAGGAATTCCCAGTATGAGGGTGGTAAGGGGCTGGGATGGAATTCCCAGAGCAGCTGCGGCTGCTCCATCCCTTGGAGTGTCCAAGGTCAGCTTGGAGCAGCCTGGGGAGTGGGAGGTGGGAATGATCCTGGATGTTGTGGAGAGATCACGGCATGTCTGGTGTGGGAAGGGAAAATCTGGGAAATGGAGAGAGATTCCTGCTCAGGAACTGGAGTAATGGGGTCAAACTGAAGATTAGGTTGGATTTGTGGAAGGAGTTCCCAATATGAGTTGGATTTATGGAAGGAGTTCCCAGTATGAGAGTGGTGAAAGGCTGGGATGGAATTCCCAGAGCAGCTGTGGCTGCTCCATCCATGGAAGTGGAAGTGTCCAAGATCAGCCTGGAGGGGTGGGAGGTGGTCCTAGAGAGGTGGGAATGATTCTGGATGTTGTGGAGAGATCACAGCACTTCCAGTGTGGGAAGGGAAAATCTGGGAAGTGGAGAGGGATTCCCCTCAGGAATTGGAGTAATGGGGTCAAACTGAAGTTTAGGTTGGATTTGTGGAAGGAATTCCCAATATGAGAGTGGTGAGGGATAGGATGGAATTCCCAGAGCAGCTGTGGCTGCTCCATCCCTGGGAGGGCCAGCTTGGAGCAGCCTGGGGGGGTGGGAGGTGGGAATGATCCTGGATGTTGTGTGGGAAGGGAGAATCTGGGAGGTGGAGAGAGATTCCTGAGATTCAGGAGTTGGAGTCAGCTGAAAAAGTGGAAGTTTGGGTTGGATTTCAGGAAGGAATTCCCGGTATGAGGGTGGTGAGGGCTGGGATGGAATTCCCAGAGAAGCTGCGCCTGCCCCTGGGTGCCTGGGAGTGTCCAAGGTCAGCTGGGCTCAGTCTGTCCCCCGGCTGTCAGTCTGTCCCCCTGGCTGTCAGTCTGTCCCCCCGGCTGTCAGTCTGTCCCCCAGGCTGTCAGTCTGTCCCCCAGGCTGTCAGTCTGTCCCCTGGCTGTCAGTCTGTCCCCCCGGCTGTCAGTCTGTCCCCCAGGCTGTCAGTCTGTCCCCCAGGCTGTCAGTCTGTCCCCCCGGCTGTCAGTCTGTCCCCCAGCTGTCAGTCTGTGCCCAGGCTGTCAGTCTGTCCCCAGGCTGTCAGTCTGTCCCCCGGCTGTCAGTCTGTCCCCCAGCTGTCAGTCTGTGCCCCGGCTGTCAGTCTGTCCCCAGGCTGTCAGTCTGTCCCCAGGCTGTCAGTCTGTCCCCCAGGCTGTCAGTCTGTCCCCCCGGCTGTCAGTCTGTCCCCCGGCTGTCAGTCTGTCCCCCTGGCTGTCAGTCTGTCCCCCCGGCTGTCAGTCTGTCCCCCAGGCTGTCAGTCTGTCCCCCAGGCTGTCAGTCTGTCCCCTGGCTGTCAGTCTGTCCCCCCGGCTGTCAGTCTGTCCCCCAGGCTGTCAGTCTGTCCCCCAGGCTGTCAGTCTGTCCCCCCGGCTGTCAGTCTGTCCCCCAGCTGTCAGTCTGTGCCCAGGCTGTCAGTCTGTCCCCAGGCTGTCAGTCTGTCCCCCGGCTGTCAGTCTGTCCCCCAGCTGTCAGTCTGTGCCCCGGCTGTCAGTCTGTCCCCAGGCTGTCAGTCTGTCCCCAGGCTGTCAGTCTGTCCCCCAGCTGTCAGTCTGTCCCCCCGGCTGTCAGTCTGTCCCCCTGGCTGTCAGTCTGTCCCCCCGGCTGTCAGTCTGTCCCCCAGGCTGTCAGTCTGTCCCCCAGGCTGTCAGTCTGTCCCCCCGGCTGTCAGTCTGTCCCCCAGCTGTCAGTCTGTCCCCCAGGCTGTCAGTCTGTCCCCAGGCTGTCAGTCTGTCCCCCCGGCTGTCAGTCTGTCCCCCCGGCTGCTGGGCAGACAGGCCGGGCCTTGCTCATCTCTCTCCCTGTCCCAGGCAGGCCGGGCTGAGCTGAGCCGGCCTTGCTGAGCCAGGCTTTGCCGGTCTCTGTCCCTGTCCCAGGCAGGCCGGGCTGAGCTGGGCTTTGCTGAGCCAGGCTTTGCCGGTCTCTGTCCCTGTCCCAGTCAGGCTTTGCTGAGCCAGGCTTTGCCGGTCTCTGTCCCTGTCCCAGTCAGGCTTTGCTGAGCCAGGCTTTGCCGTCTCTGTCCCTGTCCCAGTCAGGCTTTGCTGAGCCAGGCTTTGCCGGTGTCTGTCCCTGTCCCAGTCAGGCTTTGCTGAGCCAGGCTTTGCCGGTCTCTGTCCCTGTCCCAGGCAGGCCGGGCTGAGCTGGGCTTTGCTGAGCCAGGCTTTGCCGGTCTCTGTCCCTGTCCCAGTCAGGCTTTGCTGAGCCAGGCTTTGCCGGTCTCTGTCCCTGTCCCAGGCAGGCTTTGCTGAGCCAGGCTTTGCCGGTCTCTGTCCCTGTCCCAGTCAGGCTTTGCTGAGCCAGGCTTTGCCGTCTCTGTCCCTGTCCCAGTCAGGCTTTGCTGAGCCAGGCTTTGCCGTCTCTGTCCCAGGCAGGCCGGGCTGAGCCCCCAGGCCCCCGTCCCGGACCCGTGCCTGCCGCGGGACGCGCAGGACGAGCTGCGGCACCGGGGGCTGCGCCTGCAGCTGCGCGGCACCGGCGACTTCCAGCTGTGCCGGGAGCGGCTGCGGCCGCTGCTGAACCGAACCAACGGCACCGGGAGCTCCCTGAACGGCGTCGTGCAGCCCCCCCTGCGCCTGCAGAGCAGCGAATTCTACGGCTTCTCCGAGTTCTACTACTGCACCGAGGACGTGCTGCGCATGGGCGGCGACTACAGCGCAGCCAGGTTCACCAGGGCTGCTCAGGTGGGCAAACGGGACCGGCTGCGACTCACAGCAGCGCCCATCAGGGCCTGAGTCCCCAAGGCCTGCAGAAGAACGTGGCCTGAAGAGATCCCACATTCATAAATTCACTGAAGCTGCACAGGTGAAAGAAAGGGGATCAGTTCCTAACTTAGAACAACTCTGCACAAGGATTTTATTCCCCAAGTCCTGCAGCAAAACATGGCCTGAAGAGACCCAAAATTCATAAATTCACTAAAGTTTCACAGGTGAAAAATTGAGATAAATTCCTAATTGATTTGAGCATCTCTCCATAAGGATTTTATTCCCAAACTCCTGCAGAAGAACATTGCCTTAAGGGATCCCACATTCATAAATTCACTAAAGCTGCACAGGTGAAAAATTGAGGTAAATTCCTAATTTTGAGCATCTCTCCATAAGGATTTTATTCCCAAGTCTTGCAGCAAAACATTGCCTTAAGAGATCCCACATTCATAAATTCACTAAAGTTTCACAGGTGAAAAAATGGGGATCAGTTCCTAATTTAAAATTTCTCTCCATAAGGATTTTATTCCCTAAGTCCTGCAGAAGAACATGGCCTTAAGAGATCCCACATTCATAAATTCACTGAAGCTGCACAAGTGAAAAAATGGGGATTAATTCCTAATTTAAAATTTCTCTCCATAAGGATTTTATTCCCCAAGTCCTGCAGCAAAACATTGCCTTAAGAGATCCTAAATTAATAAATTCACTGAAGCTGCACAGGTGAAAAATTGAGATAAATTCCTAATTTAAAATTTCTCTCCATTAGGATTTTATTCCCAAACTCCTGCAGCAAAACATGGCCTTAAGAGATCCTAAATTCACTGAAGCTGCACAAGTGAAAGAAAAGAGATCAATTCCCTCATTTGTAACATCACTCCATAAGGATTTTATTCCCAAAGTCCTGCAGAAGAACATGACCTTAAGAGATCCCACATTCATAAATTCACTGAAGCTGCACAGGTGAAATATTGAGATAAATTCCTAATTTTGAGCATCTCTCCATAAGGATTTTATTCCCAAAGTCCGGCAGAAGAACATGGCCTTAAGAGATCCCAAATTCATAAATTCACTAAAGTTTCACAGGTGAAATATTGAGATAAATTCCTAATTTTGAGCATCTCTCCATAAGGATTTTATTCCCAAAGTCCTGCAGAAGAACATGGCCTTAAGAGATCCCACATTCCTAAATTCACTGAAGCTGCACAGGTGAAAGAAAGGGAATCAGTTCCTAACTTAGAACAACTCTGCACAAGGATTTTATTCCCAAACTCCTGCAGCAAAACATTGCCTTAAGAGATCCTAAATTTATAAATTCACCGAAGCTGCACAGGTGAAAAATTGAGATAAATTCCTAATTTAAAATTTCTCTCCATTAGGATTTTATTCCCAAACTCCTGCAGCAAAACATTGCCTTAAGATACCCGAAATTCATAAATTCACTGAAGCTGCACAGGTGAAAAAAAGGCATCAATTCCTTCATTTGTAACAACCCTCCATGAAGATTTTGTTCCCAAAATCCCCCAGCAAAACATTGCCTTAAGAGACCCCAAATTCATAAATTCACTAAAGCTGCACAGGTGAAAAATTGAGATAAATTCCTAATTGATTTGAGCATCTCTCCATAAGGATTTTATTCCCAAACTCCCACAGAAAAATATTGCCTTAAGAGATCCTAAATCCATAAATTCACCAAAGCTGCACAGGTGAAAGAAAAGAGATCAATTCCCTCATTTGTAACATCTCTCCATAAGGATTTTATTCCCAAGTCTTGCAGCAAAACATTGCTTTAAGAGATCCCACATTCCTAAATTCACTGAAGCTGCACAGGTGAAAAATTGAGATAAATTCCTAATTTTGAGCATCACTCCATAAGGATTTTATTCCCAAACTCCTGCAGCAAAACATTGCCTGCAGCAAAACGATCCCACATTCGTAAATTCACTGAAGTTTCACAGGTGAAAAAAGGGATCAGTTCCTTCATTTAAGCATCTCTCCATAAGGATTTTATTCCCTAGGTCTTGCAGAAAAACATCCCTTTAAGAGATCCCAAATCCCTAAAATCACCAAAGCTGCACAGGTGAAGGAAAGGGGATCCATTCCTAATTTAGAACATCCACAAGGATTTTATTCCCAAAGTCCTGCAGCAAAACTCTTTGTGTGGATCAAAATGTTCTCACAAAATTTGGGATTTGCCTGACTGGATATTCCCAGAGAGTTTAACATTAATTCCACCCAAAATTCCAAATGTGAATCAAAATATTCCCAGAAAAATTGGGATCCTGGATATTCCCTGAGAGTTGAACGTTAATTCCACCCCGAATTCCAAATGTGGCTCAAAATATTCCCATGAAATTTGGGATTTTCCTTACTGGATATTCTCAGAGAGTTGAACATTAATTCCATCCCAGATTTCAAATGTGGCTCAAATGTTCCCACAAAATTTGGGATTTGCCTTGCTGGATATTCCCAGAGAGTTGAACATTGATTCCACCCCAAATTCCAAGAGTTGAACATTAATTCCACCCCAAATTCCAAATGTGGATTAAAATAGTCCCATGAAATTTGGGATCCTTGACATTCCCTGAGAGTTTAACATTAATTCCACTCTAAATTCCAAGAGTTTAACATTAATTCCATCCCAGATTCCAAGAGTTTAACTTTAATTCTACCCCAGATTCCAAATGTAGATCAAAGTATTCCCATAAAATATGGGATCCTGGATATTCCCAAAGAGTTTAACATTAAATTCATTCCAAATTTCAAATGTGGATCAAAACATTCCCATGAAATTTGGGATCCTTGACATTTCCTGAGATTTAACATTAATTCCACTCTAAATTCCAAGAGTTTAACATTAATTCCATCCCAAATTCCAAGAGCTGAACTTTAATTCCACCCCAAATTCCAAGTGTGGATCAAAATATTCCCACGAAATTTGGGATTTTCCTTACTGGATATTCCCAGAGAGTTGAACATTAATTCCACCCCGAATTCCAAATGTGGATTAAAATATTCCCATGAAATTTGGGATTTTCTTTAGTGGATATTCCCAGAGAGTTGAACATTAATTCCACCCCGAATTCCAAATGTGGATTAAAATATTCCCATGAAATTTGGGATTTTCTTTACTGGGTATTCCCAGAGAGTTGAACATTAATTCCGCCTCAAATTCCAAGAGTTTAACATTAATTCCAAATTCCAAATGCAGGTCATAATATTCCCATAAAATTTGGGATCCTGGTTATTCCCAGAGAGTTTAACATAAATTCCATTCCAAATTCCAACAGTTTAACATTAATTCTACCCCAAATTCCAAATGTGCATCAAAATTTTCCCCCAAAATTTGGGATTTTCCTTACCTGCGGTGCAAGCTGCTGTTCCTTTTTGATGTTTGGTGTTTTGGATGATTTTTTCAGGTGGGATTTTCCCTCTCCAGGCGGGAGGAGTGCTGGGATCATTCCCTTTTTCCCGTTTTTCTCTGATTTCCTGCAGGATTACTGTGCCACGCGGTGGTCGGTGCTGCGGGAGCGCTTCGAGCGCGGCCTCTACGCCCCCCACGCGGATCTGCACCGGCTCAAGTGAGCGGGGCTGGCCTTGGGCTGGCCTTGGGCTCAGCTTTGGGCTGGGCTTGGGCTCGGCTTTGGGCTCGGCTTTGGGCTGGGCTTGGGCTCGGCTTTGGGCTGGGCTTTGGGCTGGCCTTGGGCTGGGCTTTGGGCTGGGCTTGGGCTGGCCTTGGGCTGGCCTTGGGCTGGCCTTGGGCTGGGCTTTGGGCTGGGCTTGGGCTCAGCTTTGGGCTGGCCTTGGGCTGGCCTTGGGCTGGGCTTGGGCTGGGCTTTGGGCTGGCCTTGGGCTGGGCTTTGGGCTGGGCTTTGGGCTGGGCTTGGGGCTGGCTTTGGGCTGGGCTTGGGCTGGCCTTGGGCTGGGCTTGGGGCTCAGCTTTGGGCTGGGCTTTGGGCTGGCCTTGGGCTGGCCTTGGGCTGGGCTTGGGCTGGGCTTGGGGCTCAGCTTTGGGCTGGGCTTGGGCTGGGCTTGGGCTGGGCTTTGGGCTGGGCTTTCGGCTGGGCTTGGGGCTCAGCTTTGGGCTGGGCTTGGGCTGGGCTTGGGCTCGGCTTTGGGCTGGCCTTGGGCTGGGCTTGGGCTCGGCTTTGGGCTTGGCTTTGGGTTGGGCTCGGGCTCGGCTTTGGGCTGGGCTTGGGCTGGGCTTTGGGCTGGGCTTTGGGCTCGACTATGGGCTGGGCTCGGGGCTGGCTTTGGGCTGGGCTTGGGCTGGGCTTGGGCTGGGCTTTGGGCTGGGCTTTCGGCTGGGCTTGGGGCTCAGCTTTGGGCTGGGCTTGGGCTGGGCTTGGGCTCGGCTTTGGGCTGGGCTTGGGGCTCAGCTTTGGGCTCGGCTTTGGGCTCAGCTTTGGGCTGGGCTTGGGCTCGGCTTTGGGCTTGGCTTGGGCTCGGCTTTGGGCTTGGCTTGGGCTCGGCTTTGGGCTCGGCTTTGGGCTCGGCTTTGGGCTCGGCTTTAGGCTCAGCTTTGGGCTCGGCTTGGGCTCAGCTTTGGGCTCAGCTTTGGGCTGGGCTTTGGGCTGGGCTTTGGTCAGGAAGTTGCTCCTGCCAGGGCCTGTCCGTTTGGTGGATCACTGGGAGTGGGGAAAAAACTTGGGAAAGGTCTGAGAATTGTGAAAAAATCCCTTGGAAAAGCTGAGAGTTCCAGGTTTAATCGTGCCCCGCGGTTGCTGGAATGCTGAGCTGAGTTTAACCCGTTCTCTCTGACTGATCCCAATGTCCTTCACTGATCCCACTGTTCCTGACTGATCCCACTGTTCCTGATCCCACTGTTCCTGATCCCACTGTTCCTGATCCCACTGTTCCTGATCCCACTGTTCCTGACTGATCCCAATGTCCTTCACTGATCCCACTGTTCCTGACTGATCCCACTGTTCCTGACTGATCCCAATGTCCTTCACTGATCCCACTGTTCCTGATCCCACTGTTCCTGACTGATCCCAATGTCCTTCACTGATCCCACTGTTCCTGACTGATCCCACTGCTCCTGATCCCGCTGTCCTTGACTGATCCCACGTTTCCTGGCTGGTCCCACTTTTCCTTCCTGATCCCATTTTTCCTGGCTGACCCTACTGTCATTGACTGATCCCACTGTCCTGATCCCATTTTTCCTGACTGATCCCACTGCTCTTGATCCCACTGTTCCTGATCCCACTATCCTTGACTGATCCCACGTTTTCTGGCTGATCCCACTGTTCCTGCCTGATCTTATTGTCCCTGATCCTATTTTTCCTGGCTGATCCCATTTTTCCTGGCTGACCCCAGTCTCCCTGATCCCATCTTTCTGGGCTGATCCCATTTTTCCTGGCTGATCCCACTGTCCTTGACTGACCCCACATTTCCTGGGTGACCCCACTGTCCTTGATCCCACATTTCCTGGCTCACCCCACATTTCCTGGCTGGCCCCACTGTCCTTGATCCCACATTTCCTGGCTGATCCCATTTTTCCTGGCTGACCCCACTGTCCCTGATCCCACATTTCCTGGCTCACCCCACATTTCCTGGCTGACCCCACTGTCCCTGATCCCATTTTTCCTGGCTGATCCCATTTTTCCTGGCTGACCCCACTGTCCTTGATCCCACATTTCCTGGCTCACCCCACATTTCCTGGCTGACCCCACTGTCCTTGATCCCACATTTCCTGGCTGACCCCCCTGCTCTCCCCAGGTTCCAGTGCTTTAAGTCTGCCTGGATGTTCGAGGTTTTCCACCGGGGCTTTTCCTTCCCGGAGAGCTACGGGAGCCTGAAGACGGCGCTGCAGGTCTACGACAAGGAGGTGCAGTGGACGCTGGGGGCCATCCTCTACCGGACCCGCTTCCTGCCCCTCAGGTACCCTGGAGACGCGGGAACACCTTTGGGAAGGGGTGGGGATCCCTCAGATTGGGCTTTTTAGAGCCTCGTCCCCAAAACGGGCTCAGATTCCTGCCCAGAGCCAAGTTGGAAGTGGAATTTTGCCTCCAGAGCATTTCTGCTCTTTTCCAGGGACATCCTCTCAAAAATCTGGGAGAAGCCTTTGGGAGAGGATTTTGGGGATGGGAATTTGTGATTTTTAGAGCCTCAGCTTGTGCTTTGTAGAACCTCAACTTGTGATTTTTTTCTTACTCCACCCAAAAGAGCTCTGATTCCCACCAGGTTGGAAGCAGATCTTTGCCTCCAAAGCGTGCCCGTTGTCCCTCTGCTTTTTTCCAAGGACATCTCTCAAAAATCTGGGAAAAGCCTTTGGGAGAGGATTTTGGGGTTAGGAACTTGTGCTTTTTAGAGCCTCAACTTGTGGTTTTTAGAGCCTCAACTTGTGATTTTTAGATCATGTCCCTCAAAATGGGCTCAGATTCCTGCCCAGAGCCCAGTTGGAAGCGAATTTTTTTCTCCAGAGCATTTCTGCTCTTTTCCAGGGACATCCTCTCAAAAATCTGGGAAAAGCCTTTGGGAGAGCATTTTGGGATGGGAAGAGGTGGTATCCCTCAAAATGTAGTTTTTAGGTACCACTCCCCCAAAATGAGCTCTGATTCCCACCCCGTTTGATTCCCACCAATTAGGAAGCAGATCTTTGCCTCCAAAGCCTGTCTCTTGTCCCTCTGCTCTTTTCCAGGGACATCCTCTCAAAAATCTGGGAAAAGCCTTTGGGAGAGCATTTTGGGGTGGGAATTTGTGGCTTTTAGAACCTCAGGTTGTGCTTTTTAGAGCCTCAACTTGTGCTTTTCAGAGCTTATTCCTCCCAATGAGCTCTGATTCCCACCAAGCTGGCAGTGGGATTTCTCCTCTACGACGTTCCCGTTGTCCCTCTGCTCTTTTCCAGGGACATCTCTCAAAAATCTGGGAAAAGCCTTTGGGAGAGCATTTTGGGGATGGGAACTTGTGCTTTTTAGAACCTTAGCTTGTGCTTTTTAGATCCTGTTCCCCAAAATGGGCTCGGATTCCTGCTCTGAGCCCAACTGGAAGTGGAATTTTGCCTCCAAAGCACGGCTGTTGTCCCTCTGCTCTTTTCCAGGGACATCTCTCAAAAATCTGGGAAAAGCCTTTGGGAGGGGAATTTTGGGGATGGGAATTTGTGGCTTTTAGAGCCTCAACTTGTGCTTTTCAGAGCTTATTCCTCCCAATGAGCTCTGATTCCCACCAAGCTGGCAGTGGAACTTCTCCTCTGAGACGTTCCCGTTGTCCCTCTGCTCTTTTCCAGGGACATCCAGCAGGAGAATTTCCGCGGCACTCACTCTCACTGGAGGAGTTTCTCCTTTGTGTACAACCACTACCTGTTCCTGGCCTGCTTCCTGGTGGTGCTGCTCTCCATCCTGCTCTACCTGCTCCGCCTGCGCCGCATCCACCGCCGGCCGCTGCCCCCCGGCGCCAGCCCCGCTCCCCTCTGGCTGCCCGAGGGGCTCCCCCCGCAGAAAATCCCGGGGTAGGCTCCAGGCTGGGCCATTCATCCACACACACACACACACACACAGAAAAAAAGCCATTTTTGCCTCAGGGTTCCTCCCCCTTTTTGGTTTTTTTGCCCCTTTTGGAGAAGCGGAGTTGGGAATTCCGGGCAGGCTTGGGAATTCCGGGGGAATGGGGTGGTGAGGGAAAAATGCCAAAAAAAAAAATTGATTTTGTTGGGAATGTTGCACTTGGGGGCGTGCAGGAGAGGATGAGTTGAGTTCCCAGCTTTGGGAGAGGCTGAAATCCCAGAATGAGCTTGGGTTTTCCCAATTGGAAATGGGAAAATGGGATTGGAATGAGTTTGGATTTTCCTTGCTGGATTCCAGCATTGCCATCCCTGCTCTCACTTTGGACTCTCAAATAACAAGAAGTTCCAAAAGCAGGGAAAAACAAACCAAAACCAACCCTTTTAGGGCATTTTCTGTGATTTTCCCTTCTGGAATCACTCCTGGGATGGAGAAGGAAAATCCCTCACATCCAATGCTGTGCTTCCATAAAAAACTGCTTCCATCTCTTCTGCTCCCTCCTTTTTTTCCTTGGAAGAGGGAAAAGGATTTCCTCCTTTTTCACCCTCCCAGTGGCACCAGTCGCTGCTTTTAATCCCAATTTTCTGTTCCATAATTGTGGAGAGACCTCCCAGAAACTCCAGGAATGTGAAGAGAACTGGAAAAGCAGAGGAGAACGTGCACAGGGTCTTTCCAAGTCCTCTGGTAATTTATATTTTATTTAAAACTGTTGATTTTACTTGAAAGTCAATTTGTCCATGATTAAAAGTGGGATTTCTATGAACCTTTGGGGTGTGGGTGTTTTATTTGTTAATTTATTTGTTAATTTTATTTGTTAATTCTCCAGCTGGACAACTTCCAAAAGGTGGGAAAATGCAGGAAAATTGGATTGTTTCATTATTGGAGAACTGGATACATTTTTTATCATAATTAATCTAAAAGTCTGGATAATTGAAATTGTTTTATGGTCTGGTTTTGATGGTTTTTTACCTTTGTACAGAGAATTTAGGCTGAATTCCACCTCAATTTGGGTGCTGAATTTCTGCTCCTCCTGCCCAGCACGGGCTGGAGTCAGAATTCCCTGGATTTGGGGCAGAATTTTGGAGCAGAATCTTTCACTGGACCTTCAGAATTCCAAACACTTTCCTTTGCTAAAGGATATTTTTGAAGTTGACAAAATCCGAATTTTGGCAGAGTTTAAATCCAAATCTGGTTTCGGGTGAGGGATGAGAAAATCCAGGGCTGGAATTGGGATTGGGAAATCAGGGCTGATAAAAATGATCCCAAAATTGACCCTGCCAGAGCTGGAATTTCCTCTCCTCCTTGGCCCAAATCTCCAATTTCAGGATTAAATTTTTTAAAAAAATCCTGTGGGGCTTGGAAATACCCAGGGAGAAGTGGCAGAGTCTCGAATGCAGCAAGGGGGAAAAAAAGGCCAAAAAAAGGCATTAAAGTGTAATAAAAGCGGGAAAAAATAAAAATCAGAGGGGGAAAATTGGGGAAAAATGGGGGAAGAAAATCAGAAAAGAAAATGAAATCAGGGGGAAAATGGAAAAAATAAAATCAGGGAAAAAAAACAGAAAAAAAAATGGGGGAAAATCGGGAAAAAATAAAATCAGGAAAAAATAAAATCAGGGAAAAAATCAGAAAAACAAAGGGGGGGGGAAATCGGGAAAAAATAAAGTCAGGAAAAAAAATAAAATCAGAGAAAAAAATGGGAAAAAGTTTAAATCAGGGGAAAAAATGGAAAAAAAAAAACAGGAAAAAATCTAGGAAAAAAACAGAAAAAAATAAAGTCAGTGGAAAAATCAGGAAAATATCAGGGAAAAAATGAAATCAGGGAAAAATAAAATTGAGGGAAAAATCAGGGAAAATTAAAATCATGGGGAAAATTGGGGAAAAATAAAATCAGGGAAAAATCAGGAAAAATTAAAATCACGAAAATATTAGGAAAAAATTAAGGAAAAAATAAATGAGCTTTTAAAAAGTTGAAGGGACAATTGTTCATAAAATAAATTTCCTTTCATTGGAGGGAGGAGCAGAGAATTCCAGGCTGGTTTGGGTGGGAAGGGACCCAAAATCCAGATTTAAAATCCAGATTTAATCCCCATCCCTGGCCAGGCCATTCCTGCTGTGCCAGGGATTTCTTGGTGTCCCCTCGGTGTCACAGAGGGGTGTGACCATAATTGCCATTAATTGGGCCTCATGAGGAGATTTTCCTCATTTCCCACTGAAATCCCAGGGTTTGGTTTTTTGGGAATGTCCCCTGGGAAGGGTTTTACATCCAGCTCGTCCCTCTTGGAATTCTGCTGGGAGGGACCCAAGATTTGGGATTCTGGGGGCTTCTTTGGCTTTGTTTGTCTTCCTCCTTCATCCCTCCCAAATCCCAGGGATCCCAAATCCCAGAGATCGCCCATCCCAGAGATCCCAGATCCCAGGGATCCAAAATCCCACATATCCCAGATCCCAGAGATGCCAAATCCCAGGGATCCCAAATCCCACAGATTCCACATTCTAGAGATCCCACATTTCAGAGATCCCAAATCCCACGGATCCCCCATCCCAGAGATCCCATATCAGGGATCCCAGAGATCCCAAATCCCAGGGATCCCCCACCCCACAGATCCCACATCGCACAGATCCCAAATCCCACACATCCCACATTTCAGAGATCCTAAATCCCACAGATCCCACATCCTAGAGATCCCAAATCCCAGGGATCCCACAGATCCCACGTCCCAGGGATCCCATAGATCCCACATCCCAGGGATCCCACATCCCAGGAATCACAGATCCCAAATCCCAGGGATCCCAAGGATTTGCAGGGTGGGCTCAGCCAGAGGAGGCAGAACCCGGTGCCGTCTCCTGAGGGGGAAATAAACCCCAAATTAATCCCAAATTACCCCAGATTATCCCCCCAGATATTCCTGTGGCTCCACCAGGAGAAAACCCAAAGGGATTTTCCATCCCAGCGCTGGGGGGGGGGGGGGGATTCCTTTGGGATCCTCAGCCTGGAATTCCCAACCCACGCTGGGATTTGGGGTTTCCTGCCCTGACAAAATCCATTTTCCCTCTGCAGGTGCTTTAGGGACAGGCGAGGGAGGGGAGCAGGGCAGGGAACGATCCCAAAACTCTCCGGCCCTTTAAACCCCCCCCTCGCTCCTTCCTTTGGGGTTCCCGTGTGGAGAAGGCCCCAAAACGGCCCCAGAGGGAGAGGGAGAGGGAGAGGGAGGGGGCGGCTCCTGCGGGGCCCCCGCGGCACCACCGGGACCGGTGAGCGCCGGGGCCGGGGCACCTCGTCCCTGCCGAGGGCCATTGTTGTCCCCAAAGTCCCGGTACTGTCCCCAAATATTGTCCCATTGTGGTCCCCAAAGTCCCATTGTTGTTCCCGAAATTCCATTGTTGTTCCCAAGGTCCCATTGTTGGTATCAAATAACGCGTGAAGCTCCTGAGAGCTGGCATGGGCCTGGAGGACTCCCCGTGCCCCTCCCCGTGTCCTTGTCCCTCTGTCCCTGTCCCTTCCCCGTGTCTCTGGATCTCTGTGTCCCTGTCCCTCTGTCCCTGTCCCTCTGTCCCTGTCCCTCTGTCCCTGTCCCATCCCTGCATCCCTGTGTCCTTTTCCAGTGTCCCTTCCCTGGGTCCCTTTCCCATGTCCCTGTCCCCGTGTCCCTGGGTCCCCTCCCTGTGTCCCTGTCCCTTCCCTGTGTCCCTGTGTCCTTTCCTCGTGTCCCTGTCCCTGTGTACTTTCCCTCTGTCCCTGTGTCCCTTTCCCATGTCCCTGTCCCTTCCCTGTGTCCCCTCTCTGTGTCCCTGTTCCCGTCCCTCTCCCTGTGTCCCTGTCCCTGTCAGACCCATTTCCTGCCTGGCACAGGGAATCAGCACTCCCAGGTTTTCCCTAAAGGCTGAGGAGGGATTTGGGATTTGGGATTTCCCGGGAGTGTTCCTGAGCATCCTCCCCTTCCCCAGCCCGACCCCGTTCAGTTCCTGCCTCTTCTCCCTTCTCCTTGGATCAGCCTTTCCCAAGGCCTGAGGGATTGGGGGGCTCCTGAGGTGACTTCCCTGGATCCTGTCCCTGGATCTGATCCCTGAATCCCATCCCTGGATCTGATCCCAGGCTCCCACCCCCAGATCCCATCTCTGGATCCAATCCCAGGTTCTCACCCCCAGATCTGATCCCTGGATCTGATCCCTGGATCCCATCCTTTGATCCTGTCCCTGGATCTGATCCCAGGCTCCCACCCCCAGATCTGATCCTTGGATCCCATCCCCAGATCCTGTCTCTGGCTCCCATCCCCCGGGTCCCACTCCCAGATCCCATTCCCAGATCTCATCCCCAGATCCCATCCTTGGCTCCCACACCTGGATCCCATTCCCAGATCCCATTCCCGGGTCCCATTCCCGGATCCCATTCCCTGGTCCCATTCCCGGGTCCCATTCCCAGATCCCATTCCCAGATCCCATTCCCTGGGTCCCATTCCCGGATCCCATTCCCGGATCCCATTCCCGGGTCCCATTCCCGGATCCCATTCCCGGGTCCCACCCTCAGATCCCATTCCCGGATCCCATTCCCAGATCCCATTCCCGGATCCCATTCCCGGATCCCACCCTCAGATCCCATTCCCAGATCCCATTCCCGGATCCCACCCTCAGATCCCATTCCCGGATCCCATTCCCAGATCCCATTCCCGGATCCCATTCCCGGATCCCACCCTCAGATCCCATTCCCAGATCCCATTCCCGGATCCCACCCTCAGATCCCACTCCCGGATCCTACCCTCAGATCCCATTCCCGGCTCCCGTTCCCGGCTCCCGTTCCCGGGTCCCTCCGGGGCTCCCTTGGGGCAGGGCC
Source organism: Molothrus aeneus (assembly GCF_037042795.1). NCBI lineage: Eukaryota > Metazoa > Chordata > Aves > Passeriformes > Icteridae > Molothrus > Molothrus aeneus. Next base: position 4,056,167 of record NC_089674.1, on the reverse strand, counting down.
CTTCTCCCCCTGCCGGGAGGGGCCGGGAATTCCCGGGCTCGGTGCCGCAGGAAGGGGCAGAAGCGCCCAATCCTCACTCCCAGCCTTTCCCGGGATGCGCTGGCGCCGCATTCCCAGCGCTGCCCCCGGCCCCAGCTGCGCTTCTCCTCCTTTTCCTTCCCAGAAATTCCCTCTCTTCGTGGTTTTTGGGGGAAAAATCTTCATTTTCCCTGTTCCATCCCCATCTCCTGGGGTGGGAATCCGTCAGGGAATGGGTGTGGGGGGATCCTTTGTCCCTCCCGCGTTTTGTCAGGAGCTTCCTGGGGGGAATTCACCCTCCAGCCCCTGATTCCTCCCCTCCCTGCACATCCCTGAGGAATCCCAGACAGGTTCAGTGCCTTATGCTGCGATTCCAGGAAATCCAGGCTCTCCCATTCCATGGAGACCCCAGCACTGATCCACCCTTTTCCTGAAAGAGTGGAAATAAAGGAATTCATTCATTCAAAAAAGAAGAAGGGAAATAAAGGAAGATTTGCTTTCTCTGGGAATGCCTGGAGCCATCCCCAAGCCCCAGCTCCTGCTGGGAGGATTCCTCTGGAATTTGGGTTTTTCCCACCTTGGCTTTGAAACCTCGAAGGGGTTTGGACAATGTGGGGCTGCCCCAGGCCAGGCTGGAATGACCTGGGAGAGTGGAAGGGTGGGATGAGATGATTTTATGTCCTTTCCCACCCAAACCATTCCATGATTCCAAGCTGGAGAAATTCCCACGGGGTTTAAAAATGGAAATAGCTTTTTGGGGGGAGATATGGATTCATTTCTTCAGAATTTTGGGATTCTCAACCATTGGGATCTGGCTCCTCAATCACCCATTGCAGGAACTTCCCACTTGGGTCCTTGATAACGGCCACGTGGCCCTAAAATCCCTGCAGGTTTTGGGGATCTCCAGGATCATCTCTGCAGGGAAAAGCTTTTAGGGAGGTCTAAACACAGAAATAGCTTTTTGGGGGGAGATATGGGTTCATTTCTCCAGAATTTTGGGGTTCCTCAGCCACTGGGATCTTCAAGCAGGAGCTTCCCATTGGATCCCTGAAAACAGCCACATGGCCCTAAAATCCCTGCAGGTTTTGGGGATCTCCAGGATCATCTCTGCAGAGGAAAGCTTTTAGGGAGCTTTAAACACAGAAATTGCTTTTTGGGGGAGATCTTGATTAATTTCTCCACAATTTTGGGGTTTCTGAGCCACTGGGATCTGGCTCCTCAATCCTTTCCCTGGATGGGATAAATCAAAGCCCTGAATGACTTTAAAACCACAACCCCCTGGCCAGAATGGTGTGGGATTGATCCAGCTCTGATTTCTGGGGAAAGAACTGTTCAGAACACCTGGGAATTCTCCAATCTAGGATTTGTGATTTGCAGTTCCATTGCAGGAACTTCCCACTGGGTCCCTTGGGTGTGAAATCGCCCACGTGGCCCTAAAATCCCTGCAGGTTTTGGGGATCTCCAGGATCATCTCTGCAGGGAAAAGCTTTTAGGGAGGTTTGAACACAGAAATAGCTTTTTGGGGGGAGATATGGGTTCATTTTTCCAGAATTTTGGGGTTCCTCAGCCACTGGGATCTTCAAGCAGGAGCTTCCCATTGGATCCCTGAAAACGGCCACAAGGCCCTGAAATCCCTGCAGGTTTTGGGGATCTCCAGGATCATCTTTGCAGGGGAAAGGTTTTAGGGAGCTTTAAACACAGAAATTGCTTTTTGGGGGAGATCTTGATTAATTTCTCCACAATTTGGGGGTTTCTGAGCCATTGGGATCTGGCTCTTCAGTCACCCATTGCAGGAATTTCTCACTGGGTCCCTGAAAACGGCCACAAGGCCCTGAAATCCCTGCAGGTTTTGGGATCTCCGGGATCATCTCTGCAGGGAAAAGCGTTTAGGGAGCTGCTCCCGGAGCTGGAGAGGTCGAGTCGCCCCAAGGAGCCTGCAGGGTGCGAAGGGCAGCGGGATGGGAGGCAATGAGCCTTCCCAAGGAACTGCAAATGAGGGGAATTACAGCAAATGGGGGAAATTACAGCAAATGGGGGAAATTAGAGCAGCCAGCGGCCCGTTCCTGTTCCTGGGAGCAGGGAGCGTGACTGGGACTGCTCGGTCCCAGCCAGGTGTGTCCTCAGGGCAGGACAAACCCCGCAGGGAGGGGATTCAGCTGGAATTGGGATTTGTGCAGGGGTTTGGGCTGAAAAACCCACGGGCAAAGTCACTGGGATCCATGGGGCGCGTTCCCATTTCCCAGCTCCATTGCAGAGCGTTTTTCCCTGTGGGATTCCAGGCTGTTTCCAAATCCCTTTTCCCCCTCCCCGGGTGCTTTTCCCAGCTGCGGGACAGAGGGAGCAGCAAATTCCCTGAATCCAGGGGATTCTCCAGGAGCTCTGCTGGATTCCTGCCGGATGCTTCATCCCAAGCTCTCCCTTCCATCACTGGAATTTCTCATGGATAAAACATCCAGCCCTGTCCTGGCCTGACCGTGCAGGCCCTGGCACATCCTCATCCTGTTCCTCTCTCCACATCCCTCATTCCAGCCTGGAATTGCTCCTGCAGCTTCTCCCGGCACAGGAGATGGCCCCAGGCTGGGGGAGGTGTCTCTGCTGAGGGTCAGGATCTGATTCCCAGGGTTCATCCTTATCCCTGAGAATTCCTGATGCAGGGAAATGAGCTGAGATCTCATCCCATCACACCCCTTCCCCTATCCCAGGTTGTTCCAAATCCCAGAGATCCCACATCTCAGAGATCCCATATCCCAAAGATCCCAAATCCCAGAGATCCCATATCCCAGAGATCCCAAATTCCAGGCATCACAGATCCCACAGATCCCCCATCCCAGACATCCCTCATTCCAAAGATCCCACATCCCAGAGATCCCACATCCCAGTGATCTCACATCCCAGGGATCCCTGCTCTCTGGAAGTGACTTGGGCACATCCAGGGATGGAGCTGCCCCAGCTCCTCTGGGAATTCCATCCCAGCCCCTCCTCACCCTCCCAGGGAGGAATTTTTTCCCCAAATCCCATTGATTTCCTTTAATGCTGGCGCCCAATCCAGTGCAATTTCCCTCCCCAATTCCCTTGGGAATTGCTTCTGGAGCAGCTGGAATTGGATCAAACTCAGCTTTTCCAGAGGATGGAGTTAGGCCCTGAAGCTGGAATTACCTGGAGTGGATAAATCATGGGAGGGATGGAAATCTGGGATTAGGGAGAAGTCTCCTGATGGGAATGTGTCTGGAATTGGGCATTAAAGCTGGAATTTTTAATCCTGATGAATAGAATTCAGTTGGAATTGCTGTGCAGGATAATCCCAGAGGAAAACCCATGGACAGCAGCCCTGTGCTAGGATCCCACACTGGATCCCATCCCCAGCTCCCATTCCAGATCCCATTCCTGAATCCCATCCCCAGATCCCATCCCCGGATCCCATCCCAGGATCCCATCCCTGGATCCCATCCCCAGATCTCATTCCTGGATCCCATTCCTGAATCCCATCCCCAGATCCCATCCCAGGATCCCATCCCAGATCCCATCCCGGATCCCCTTCCTGAATCTCATCCCTGGATCCCATTCCTGGATCCCATCCCAGGATCCCATCCCCAGATCTCATTCCTGGATCCCATTCCTGGATCCCATCCCCAGATCCCATCCCCGTATCCCATCCCAGGATCCCATCCCTGAATCCCATCCCAGATCCCATCCCTGGGCTTGCTGGGAAATCCTCTAAAACAGGAATTCCCTGGATAAAGGGGAATATCCCTTCAGAAGTTTCCTTTGGGAATTCTTCCCTTTCTGTGTCCTTCCTGCTGATCTGATGGAAAATCCCACAGAAGAGAGATTGAAACACCCCGGGCCAAAGCTGGGGAGAAAATGCCGGGGAATATTTTGGAATTTGGGAAATGCTGACACTGCTGTCCAAAACTGGCTCAGGAGACAGAATTCCAGGTTCTTTTCCCGGATTTAAAACCCACTCAGCTTCCTGTTATTTTCACACCTGAAGCAAAGGGAATAAAGAGAATTTCTGGGATAAATCAAAGCCCTGAACGACTTTAAAACCACAACATCCAGAGCAGGGTTCAGACAGATGTGGGATTGATGCAGCTCTGATTTTTGGGAAAAGAACTGTTCCCACCTGGGAATTCTCCAATCTAGGATTTGTGATTTTTCCCTGAGGAATTGTTTTTAATCCTGGGGACTCCCAGGAGCGGGAATAACTGCAGGACCAGCTGGGTTAATAACGAAAATTCCCTGCTCTGCTTTGAGCTGCTGTAGGAGCGAGTTGAAGGAACATTCAGGAGCTGGAAAAGTGGGATGCTGATTAAAGGTGCAGGAATCCAGGGAGATGAAAACGCTGGGAATTCCAGGGAATGTGGAGCAGCTGGAACAGTGGGATGCTGAAAGGTTAAAGATGGGGGAATCCCAGGAGATGCCAGCACTGGGGATTTCAAGGAATGTGGAGCAGCTGGAAAACTGGGATGCTGATTAAAGGTGGGTGAACCCAGGGAGATGAGAATGCTGCGAATTCCAGGGAATGTGGAGCTGCTGGAAAAGCTGAACACTGAAAGGTTAAAGGTGGGTGAACCCAGGGAGGTGCCAGCGCTGGGAATCCCAGGATTCCGCTCCAGAACCCCCTGGAATCACAGGGATTGAATCACCTCAGAGATCCCATAGCCCAGGAATCCCTCATTCCAAAGATCCCACATCCCAGAGATCCCAAATCCCAAAGATCCCTCATTCCAAAGATCCCACATCCCAGGGATCCCATATCCCAAAATCACAGATCCCAAGGATCCCAAATCCCAGGGATCCCTCATTCCAAAGATCCCACATCCCAGAGATCCCAAATCCCAAAGATCCCTCATTCCAAAGATCCCTCATTCCAAAGATCCCACATCCCAGACATTCCACATCCCAGTGATCCCAAATCCCAAAGATCCCTCATTCCAAAGATCCCACATCCCAGGGATCCCATATCCCAAAATCACAGATCCCAAGGATCCCAAATCCCAGGGATCCCTCATTCCAGGGAATGTGGAGCAGCTGGACAAGGGGATGCTGCAGAGTTAAGGGTGGGTGAACCCCGGGAGATGCCAGCACTGGGAATCCCAGGATTTTGTGCCAGAACCCCCTGGAATCGCAGGGACTGAATCACCTCAGAGATCCCATAGCCCAGGGATCCCTCATTCCAAAGATCCCACATCCCAGAATCACAAATCCCAAGGATCCCATAGCCCAGGGATCCCAAATCCCAGAGATGTCTCATCCCACAGATCCCTCATTCCAGGGAATGTGGAGCAGCTGGGAAAGGGTTGAGGGTGGCTGAACCCCAGGAGATTCCAGAGCTGGGAATTCCAGGATTCTGCTCCAGAACCCCCTGGAATCACAGGGATTGAATCACCTCAGAGATCCCATAGCCCAGGGATGCCTCATTCCAAAGATCCCCACATCCCAGAGATCCCAAATCCCAAAGATCCCTCATTCCAAAGATCCCACATCCAGGGATCCCACATCCCAGAATCACAAATCCCAAAGATCCCATGTCCCAGGGATCCCACATCCCAAAGACCCCACATCCCAGAATCACAAATCCCAGGGATCCCACATCCCAGGGATCCCACATCCCACAGATCCCTCATTCCAGGGAATGTGGAGCAGCTGGGAAAGGGTTAGGGGTGGCTGAACCCCGGGAGATGCCAGCGCTGGGAATTCCAGGATTCTGCTCCAGAACCCCCTGGGCTCGCAGGGACTGAATCACCTCAGGGTCCTTAAACACCCACATTTCACCCCAGGGGCCGGGATGACTGCCAGGATTTATTCCATGGGGATACACCCGCATGACAAAGCCCCGTTCCTCATCCTTTTCCATTTATTTAATTTATTTTTTGGTTTTGGCCGCCCCCCCGCCCGGGCCCTGCCGGGAGGAGCGCTGAGCTCACGGCTCGGGGAGGGGTTTGCGAGCGAATCCAGTGAAATTTGGCAGGAAGCAGCAGCTCCTGGCCGCACATTCCCTGCCTGCAGCAGGATTTTCACAGCCTCAGCCCGGCAGGAAAACCTGGATGAGGCTGGGCTGAGCTGCCCCCCGGCACAGGCACCGCTGATCGAGGTAAATTCGGGGCTGCGAGCCGCGTTCGGGCTTTTATTGCCACCAAAAAATTCATTAATTTCAACATTTCCAAACCTTCCTTTCTTCGCGGCTGAAAGTTTCATTTCCCTCCTTCTTTCCGAATGTGTTTTTCTCCCTCTCCCACCGTGGTAAAAGACTGGAGGGGGGGAATTGATGTTTCTCCTAGTTCTGAGCTGATTCTCCTCAGCTAATTCTCCTAATTCCGAGCTTTTGGGGGGATTCTTCACCCCGGATTTGGCCGGGCTGCGATGCCGAAGAGTTTCGGTGTCACTTTTTAAAGAAGCCCTGGCCGAGCTGGAGATTTCATCCCTTTTTTGCTCCCAGCCATTCCCGACTGGAATCAAAGACCAGTTGAAAGTTGGGCAATGTCCGAGCTGGGATTTTGGTAAAATATCCGGAATTTCGAGCAGAAAACCCCGGCTGGTGCCGTCAGCGTTGGGTAAATCGGGGGGGATTTGGGGTTCTCCTCTCTGGATAATTCCCGTTTTTTTCAGAGGGAAAGCTCAGGGGCAGATGTTTGGCAGAAGGTGCTAAATATGTCCTTAATTAAGGATTTTGTTTTTCCTGCTGTCACTGCTGGGGATCCTCCTCCCTGAAAACTGCTTTATCCTGGTGATTTTTAGGATTACTTGGGGAGATCCACCTGGAGAAACGTGGGATGTTCAGCCCGAGCCGGGCTGAGCTCATCAATAATTGGGATGAATATTTCCTTCCCCACGAGTTTTTTGTTGTTAATTAAACAGCTGTGGGTAGGAGATCTCTAAGCCCAGATAATTTAGAATATCAGAGAGGAAGATCCAAGTTTGGATATCTGGGAGTGCAGCAGGAAAAGAATTCATCATCTCCACAATCAGCTCCTAAAGGTGACAGCGCAGTGCTTCCAATTTTTCCTGGATAAAGGCTGAAAATCAGGGATTTAGGGCTCCTCCTTCCCAGGTTTCTCTGCATTGAGCCACCTACGGTGGTGGAATTTCCTCGGCTGGGGAGCTGGGAGCAGTTACAATAATATGAAATGAAATAAAAGCGTGAATTGCTGGGATGTCCGAGTGCTCCAAGGAATCACCTTGGAGTGGAGCTGGGTGCTCCGGGAGGGAATTCCGACAATCCCGGGGCAGGAGGAGGCTGGGAAACATCCCCGAAAAGGCGTTAAAGGAAATGGAATCCTGAAATCAGGCGGTGCTGGGCTCAGGATTCCTCCCCAGCCCGAGCCAGCAGAGCTTCGGGGCTGCAGGAATGAGAATTTTCGGGGGAAAAGCCCCGGGGGTCGCAGAGTTGGGCGATGGAGCCCAGGACGAGGATCCCGGGGGGATTTGATGGGAAATCCGTGAGCTCTGCTGGAATCTCACTGCTCACCCAGGCTGAGACCCCAAAATGGACCCAGGAATGAGCTCTGGGCTTTTATATCCAGAATTTGACTCCCAAATTCATTGTCTTTACTGTCCCTGTGCTCCATTCTGCTTTCCTTTCTGTGATGGAAATTATGTTAATTAATATAATAATGAATTCATATAATTTATATTCATTAATTAGTTTATATTCATGAATTAATAGAATTTCCATTCATTTTTCCCTTTTGTTCCTTCCCCTCCTGAGCAATTCCAGAGCATTCCTGGTGTGGTTTCAAACCAGAGCTCCCAGTTTGGGGCACTGGGATCATCCCCAGATTTTGCCAGGGTTGGGATTAGATGCAGGAGCCATTAATTCCTGTTTGGACTTGGATGTTTATTAGTTCTTATTTATATTATATTTACTTAGATGTTGATTAGTTCTTATTTATATTATACTTCCTTAGTTGTTTATTTAGTTCTGCTTTATATTACAGCCTCACCAACTGTGAGTTTTACAGCACTTCACTCTAACAAACTAAAAAATGGAGCCTCATCTCTGTCTCTCCAAGGCTCGTTTTACATAAATTGTCTAATTAAGAAATGACACTGAAGTTATTTTTATTTTTAATTTAATAACTGACTTGTGGCCTGCAGTGTGGAATTTTTTATCCATTTACACCATACCACTTAAACTCGTGAAGAAGGTGAAGAAGGACCAGCCTCTGCCCTAAAACCTCTATCTTGATTTATATTTATATTTATATTTATATTTATATTTATATTTATATTTATATTTATATTTATATTTATATTTATATTTATATTTATATTTATATAATATATGACTGTATTCTAAAACCTTAAACTCCAAGTTTCCCCCCTGTCATGTCACACACTTCTATCCAAACTCCACACCCACAATCCCAGTTTGGAAGATTTCCCCACGGCCTTGGGTCAAATGCAGAGTTCTCCTGGGGGTCAGTGCCTGTCAGACAGACAGACAGACAGACAGAGCCCTTTTTGGACACTCTCTGGGCCCTTTTTGGGTGCCTTCAGGGCTTTTTTTGGCACTTTCTGGGGCCTTTTTTGGCCCCTTCAGAGCCCTTTTTCTTGACACCTTCCAAGCCCTTTTTGGACGCCCTTTGGGCCCTTTTTTGCCACTTTCTGAGCCCTTTTTAGACACTTTCTGAGCCCTTTTTTGACTCTTTCAGGACCCTTTTTTGATGCTCTCTGGGCCTTTTTTGCCACTTTCTGAGCCCTTTTTTGGACACCTTCAGGGCCCTTTTTTGACACCTTCAGGGCTCTTTTTGGCACTCTCAGGGCCCTTTTTTGATGCTCTCAGGGCCCTTTTTGGATGCTCTCAGGGCCCTTTTTGGATGCTTTCTGAGCCCTTTTTTGCCACTTTCAGGGCCCTTTTTTGGACACCCTCAGGGCCCTTTATTGGGCTCTTTCAGGGCCCTTTTTTGACCCTCTCTGGGCCCTTTTTTACCACTTTCTGAGCCCTTTTTGGACCCTCTCAGGGCCCTTTTTTGACACTTCCAGGGCCCTTTATTGACACTCAGAACCCTTTTTTTGACTCTCTCAGAGCCCTTTTTTGCCACTTTCTGCCCCACATTTCCCATTCCCATCTGCACAAACACCCTGGCAGGAGGAAAAGTTCCACTCCTAATCCAGGATGGAAATTTGTTATTCCAAGGGGGATTTCCCAGCAATCACAACAGCCTGGTTTGGAGCCTGGCTGTCCCCTGCTGGATTAGGGAGATTAATTAAAACAGCATCACCCAGAGGGCGAGGAGTGATCCCCTCCTCCTTGGAGGATTCCAGATCCACCTGGAAATCCTCTCCATGGAAATTTGGGCCGAGCTCTGCTCCTTCAGCTCACTCGGGATCCTTCTCTGGGGTCAGTTTTTCCCTTCAGATGAATTTGTGGTGTTGAATTTAAGTGGTTTCTGCTGCGTGGAGATAAAAAAGTAAAGACCAAAAGACCAGGAGAGCTTAGAACATGACAGAGATCCTGGTTTAAAAATCTGGGAATGTAGCAGGAAACGTTTTCCTCATCTGTACCAGGAGAAATTTATCTCTATCAGGAGAAATTTATTGCTATAAAGAGATATTTATCTCCATATTTATTTATATAAAGATGTATTTATGATGATGTATTTATGAGGATATATTTATGAGGATATATTGATGTTTATAAAGATAAATGCCCTAAAATTTGCAGGGACAGGGGAATTTTTCCAGGGAACAACACCCAGATCCGTGGCCAGCGCCTTTCCTGAAGGGGCAGCTCCCAAATCCAGGCTGTGGCCTCTTCCCAGATCTCCTCCAATTCCATTCCATTTCAATTTTAGCGCCTCAGTGCATCCCAGGAGGCACAAAAAGCTCTCCTGGGAAGGGAGGGATGTGTGGAGCACCCTCTGTCCGTGGCACAGCTGGATCCAGCTGTTCCACCTGCAGCTCCCTGACCTCCTGCTCTCCTCCCTGTGCCTGTGTGGGAGAAGGAGCAGGAATGGAGATTTGACACTCCCAGGATCCAGGGCCAGCTCTATCCTGGCTGCTCCAAGAAATTCCTGGAAATGGGAACCAGGAATTCCCAGTGCATGAACTGCAGTGCTGGGAAAGGGGGGTGGGCTCCAGCTGAAAGGGGGAAAATTCGGGAAGAAATTCATCCCTGGGAGGGTGGGAGGGGCTGGGATGGGATTCCCAGAGCAGCTGGGGCTGCCCCTGGATCCCTGGAAATGCCCAAGGCCAGGCTGGAGCCCCCTGGGATGGTGGGAGGTTCCCTGCCCATGGGATGGGATGGGGTGGGATGGGATGGGATGGGATGGGCTTTAAGGTCCCTTCCAACCCCAACCATTCCAGGATTCTTTGATTTTATCTCCCCATCCTTCTGCGGGTGCTGCAGGAGCAGCCCTGGACACTGGGGATGTGCTGGGCAGGAGGGCCTGGAGGGACAGGAGCCAGGGAATGGCTTCCACTGCCACAGGGCAGGGATGGATGGGGTATTGGGAATGGGGAATTCCTGAATTTGGGATGGAATTCCCAGAGCAGCTGGGGCTGGCCCTGGATCCCTGGCAGTGCCCAAGGCCGGGCTGGAGCCCCTGGGGCAGTGGGAGCTGTCCCTGCCATGGCAGGGGTGGCTCTGGGTGCGTTTCAGGTCTTTTCCAACCCAAACCATTCCAGGACTTTCAGATTTAATCAAACAGTGATGAAAAGGGCCTTGATCAGGGAATTTTCACAGGGATTTTCCCATCCCTCTTTGCTCTCTGCCTGCTGCAGTTTCCCCTCCTTGGCTGGCAAACATTCCCAAATGCCCTGGAATGGGCAGCCAAGGTGGGGGCACCATCCCTGGGAGCTCCAGGCACACCTGGACGTGGTTTGGGGGTGAACGAGGTGCTGGCCTGGACTGGATGGTCTGAAAGGTCCTTTCCAACCAGAACCATTCCATGGCTCCCTGGGCTTTTCCAGAGCTCCTTTTCCAGCTGGGAGATCTCTGCTCTGATTGTTCCCCTGGCTCGGGATCTCTGCTGCAGATTGGGATTTTCTGCCAGTGGTTGGTGCCTCTGATCCTTCCAGGGACCTTTGTGGCTCAGGTTTTTAGGAGTGGGAACGAGAAGGGATTTAATCCATGGGGATTTAACCCTTGGAGAGCCCCTGCTCTCTTGGAGCAGTGGGAGAAGGTATCCAGCATCTCACCCTGGGAATGGAGGGATTTTATTCCCTTTAACAGTTCTGGAGAGGCTCCCGGTGGAGAAGAGGCTGGAGAATTCCTCCTGTGGCACCGGGAAATCCTGTTCCCACCCCGAGGAAGGCACCTGGGGCAGGGAGCTGGAATTGGGAATGCAGGGATTCCCAGAGAAATCCTGTTCCCAGAGAAATCCTGTTCCCACCCCAAGGAAGGCACCTGGGGCAGGGAGCTGGAATTGGGAATGCAGGGATTCCCAGAGAAATCCTGTTCCCACCCTGAGGAATGCACCTGGGGCATGGGGCTGGAATTGGGAATGCAGGGATTCTGAGGATTCTTGTTCCCAGCCCAAGGAATGCACCTGGGGCAATGGAGAGTGAAATCGGGAATGCAGGGATTCCCAGGATTCCTGTTCCAATGGAAATCCTGTTCCCAGCCCGAGGAATGCACCTGGGGTGAGGAAAGCACCTGGGATGATGGAGAGTGGAACTGGGGATGCAGGGATTCCCGGGATTCCCAGGATACCTGTTCCTATGCCAAGGAATGCACCTGGGGTAATGGAGCTGGAGTTGGGAATGCAGGGATTCCCAGGATTCCTGTTCCAAGGGAAATCCTGTTCCCACCCCAAGGAATGCACCTGGGGCAATGGAGAGTGAAATTGGGAATGCAGGGATTCCCAGGATTCCTGTTCCCAGCCCGAGGAATGCGCCTGGGGTGATGGAACAGGGAACTGGGAATGCAGGGATTCCCAGGATTCCTGTTAAAGGGAAATCCTGTTCTCACACTGAGGAGTGCACCTGGGGTGATGGAAAGTGAAATTGGGAATGCAGGGATTCCCAGGATTCCTGTTAAAGGGAAATCCTGTTCTCACACTGAGGAGTGCACCTGGGGTGATGGAGCTGGAATTGGGAATGCAGGGATTCCTGGGATTCCTGTTCCAAGGGAAATCCTGTTCCCACCCCAAGGAATGCACCTGGGGCAATGGAGAGTGAAATTGGGAATGCAGGGATTCCTGGGATTCCTGTTCCCAGCCTGAGGAATGGAGCTGGAACTGGGGATGCAGGGATTCCCGGGATTCCCGGGATTCCTGTTCGCAGGAGGAATGCACCTGGGCTGATGGAGAGTGAAATTAGGGATGCAGGGATTCCCAGGATTCCTGTTCCCACCCCGAGGAACACACCTGGCACGATGGAGCTGGGACTGGGGATGCAGGGATTCCCAGGATTCCCGGCATTCCCGGTTCCAAGCGGCCGAGCACCAACGGTTCAGAGCCCCGGGGACAATCGGGACAATTGTCCCGGCTCCCGGGACGTGGAGCGTTGCTGCCTCCTCGGGCACAAAGGGCTCCCATCCCATTCCAGACTTTCCCTTTGTTGTCTGGTTCTGGGGTCTGTCTGAGCTCATCCCTTGCTGGGGTCACTGGAAGGGATTCAAAAGGGGAATTTTGGCTGCATTTGGCTCGGGAGATGAGCGGGCTCTGTTGGCCCAGAGCGGGCTCTGTTGCACCTGGGAAAGTGCTGGAGAAGGAAGAACTCAGGATCAGGAGCTTTGGGAGGTCTGGAAAAGGAGGGAGAAGGATTTAAAATGGGCAGAGTGCCAGGACAAGGGGCAATGCTTTAAAACTGCCGGAGGGCAGGGATGGATGGGACATTGGGAAGGAATTCCCAGAGCAGCTGTGGCTGCCCCTGGATCCCTGGCAGTGCCCAGGGATGGACACCCTGGCACAGTGGGAGGTGACCCTGCCCACGGCAGGGGTGGCGCTGGATGGGATTTAAATCCCTTCCAACCCAAACCATCCCATGATTCCATAACAATTCCATGTTTTTTCCTCGCCATCCCTGCGCCTCTGTCCCCTTCAGGACCCAGGACTGGAGCTCTGGAAAGGGCTGAGTCAGCAGCCACCAGGATTATGCCTGGAAGCCTTAAATTACACATTCCTGTGGGGATGGATCTCAGCTTCCAGCCTGGAATATGGCACAGAGAACCAGGAGAGCTGGAGCATTTCCTGCCTTCTCCACTGGCTCTGCTCGATGGGTTTTTAATGCTCTGACTTGGATTCCTTTGAATGGAGAGACCAAAATATTGCCCTGACGTCAGGAATAAATCTGGAGGTCGTTAGAGGCCGTGAGGGGAGCGCTGAGCCCGAAGGGAAGGGAAAATCCAGCCCAGACCAAACCTCCTGCAAACTTAAGCCTGGATTAATTCTCAGCCAGTTCAGCACGTGCAGCTGCCCCAGACTGGAGGGGAGAAGGTGTCCAAGCGGCGCTGCCAGCGGCAGAGCTGTGGTTTTGCTGGAATATTTTCCTTGTTCAGTTGTGTTCTTGTGGTTTCTGGTGCCCCCATAATGTGTGGGTGCAGCTGGAGCTGCCCGTGCCCTTTAAATGTTGTTTTGGGTGAGGCTGCGGCTGAGCCGTCCCTGCTGCATGAAGGGCAGGGAGGGTTCTGGATATCAGAGCCCTAAATTTTCTTGGAGCTGAGCAGGGAGATTTCAGGAAAGAATAAATCCAGGATTTCTGTGCAGTGAAGGAGCTGCTGGGCAATTTTCTCTGTTCTCAATCCACTGAACCAGTCCTGGCCTCGAATCCTAGTGAAAAAAGACCTGGATGCTGTGGATCAGAGCCATGGAATGGTTTGGGTGGGAAGGGACTTTAAACCCCTTCAATCCCATCTCCTTCCACCCCCTTCCAGCATCCCTGGGTGCTCCAAGCCCCATCCAGCCCGGCCTTGGACATTTCCAGGGATGGGGCAACCACAGCCTGAGCTCTGCCATGCCAGAATTCCCAGTTTTCCATCCTGTTCCCTCGGGATAGACAAAGACTGAGAGCCCATTTCAGTGCTGAGGCCCTGGGAGCTTTCCCTGGCTCTGCTGAGTTCTTCAAGTTTCCCCCTTGGACCCAGGCTGCCGTTTTCTGTGGGAATCTCCATTTGTGGCTGTGGAATCCCTCTGGATTCTGCTCTTCCTGGCTTAATCTGAGGAAATTTTCTTGAGCCCCTCACTGAACAGGGGCTGAGGGTTTATTATTCTGGGGGAGGCAGAGCCTGTGGAAATTTTGTCTCCTGGTGTTTGGGATTGGAGGGAGCTCAGGGCGCTGCTGCTGTCCCAGTCTTGCACAGAATTCCCCCAGGATTTTTGCATGTGGAATGGGATTTCTGAGTGGTTTCCCAGCGCCTTCCCCTTGAGGAGCCCCTCCTGATCCCACAGGAGCCAAGAGGGGACATGGGGCTGCTCCACCTGAGTGCCCTGAGCCATTTCTCCTAGGCATGAGTGGGGAATGTGTTCCTACAATCTCGTTGGAATTCCTTTCTTCCCAGCCAGAATTCCCTCTGTGGTGCTTTATCCTCTCTCACCAGGATTTCTCCAGCTCTGTGAGAGCTTTCTCCTTTCCCTGTGCAGGATTTGGATGATCCCTGTGGGCCAGGATACTGATGATCCCAAATCCCTGAATCCCTGGGGAACAGCAGCAAACCCATTTTGCGCTCCAGGGCAGCCCAGCTCAGCGAGGCTTTGCCAAGAGTGAGAATTCCACCTCCTGGATCTGCTCTAATCCCAATTAGTGTCTCCCAGGCTAATCTTGGTCCCAATTAAAGCACCCTGGAGCTGTGCCGTGACCTTCCCCTCCCTCGCAGCTGCTCCCGAGGTCTCTCAGGGCCGGGATTCTTGGAAAGGCTCTGGCACCTGGCAGGGCTCGGCTCATTAACACCTCCGCAGGCTGGGAGCCATCCCCAGCCCTCCTCCGCACGCTCTCCCCAAATTGTTGTGTCTTTTGGCTCCTGTCCTCCGTGAAACGGCTGCAGAGGTTGGGTTTGAGCAGGGGAAGGGCTGGAAGGGGAGTTCAGAGCTTGGGGCTGTTCCCTGATCCCAAGGGACCCCCGAAAGCGGGGCTGACACGGGTTCCTGTTTGCCTTGGCACAGGGCAGGCTCTGGGCTCTTTGTTGAGCCTTTTCTCCTCTCAAATATTCGGGTTTAGTTGACATTCAGTTGACATTCTCCTCTCAAATATTCGGGTTTAGTTGACATTGAGCATTCTGGAGGCTCAGAAATAAACCAACCCTGGCCCAGAGGGGGATTTGTTCATGTTCCGGTCAAGATGCAGGAGTGCTGCCTTAT
The DNA here is from genome assembly GCF_037042795.1 of Molothrus aeneus. NCBI lineage: Eukaryota > Metazoa > Chordata > Aves > Passeriformes > Icteridae > Molothrus > Molothrus aeneus. Next base: position 4,040,910 of record NC_089674.1, on the reverse strand, counting down.
CTCTGACAGCTGCAGGCTTTGACTGGGAGGTTGCTCCACTCTTTGTCTGCCTTTTCCTTCCCAAATTTCCCTCACGTGGCTGCAGGACCATCCAGATGCTCCCAGAAATAGAAATACCAATATTTATAAACAGAGCCCTGCGTTCTCAGTGTGTGGGACAGCCCTGGGAAAGCTTTAACGACCCTTTAGAAACCCAAATCATGACCCTTTAGAAACCCAAATAATGACCCTTTAGAAACCCAAATAACGACCCTTTAGAAACCCAAATCATGACCCTTTCTAAACCCAAGTAATGACCCTTTCTAAACCCAAGTAATGACCCTTTCTTACCCCAGCTGGGAGTTTGGGGCTAAAGCAGCCTCCTCAGCTGAATTTTTCGGGAGAGCTCTGCAGCCCAATTTCGTTTTTGAGGAGGGTTTGCTGAGGGTTTAAAAATGCTTTAATAATGCTTTTAAAATGCTTTAAAAATGCTTTAAAAAGCAAGGAACAGCAGCCACTGAGGATGGAGCTGATCAAGCCAGATGTTTGGGGACAGAGCAGATCAAGACAGATGTTTAGGGATGGAGCTGATCAAACCAGATGTTTAGGGATGGAGCAGATCAATACAGATGTTGTTTAGGGGTGGAGCAGATCAAACCAGACGTCTGGGGATGGAGCAGATCAAGAGAGTTGTTGTTGAGGGATGGAACAAATCAAGACAGATGCTTGGGGATGGAAGAGATAAATACAGATATTTAAGGATTGAGCAGATCCAGGCAGATGTTTAGGGGTGGAGCTGATCAGTACAGATGTTGTTTAGGGATGGAACAGATCAGTGCAGATGTTTGGGGATGGCACAGATCAATAGGATGTTGTTGAGGGATGGAGCAGATCAAGACAGATGTTGAGGGATGGAGCAGATCAAACCAGATGTTTGTGGATGGAACAGATCAAGACAGATGTTGTTGAGGGATGGAGCAGATCAAACCAGATGTTTAAAAATGGAACCTGAAGCTGCCCAGATTTTCCTGCAGAGCTCGAGGCTCTGCTGAGGTGAAATTCCTCCTGGACTTTGAATGACAATTCTCACCCATCCTTCCCTGCCAAGATACGGGGGATCCCTGGAATTTCTTCTCCATCCAGGAGCACCTCCCAGCCCCTGTTTGTCCCCTGGGCTGAACCCACCCTGTACCCACTCAAACATCTCCAGAGGTTTGTTCAGAGCCCGGTGCTGCTGGGCTTGGGGTCAGCGGTGATGGCTGGGACCAGTCAGGTACTGGAGCTCCTGGATCTGGGATCCTGGATCCCTCTGGAGCTCCTGGATCTGGGATCTGGGATCCCTCTGGAGCTCCTGGATCTGGGATCCTGGATCCCTCTGGAGCTCCTGGATCTGGGATCCTGGATCCTTCTGCAGCTCCTGGATCTGGGATCCTGGATCCTTCTGGAGCTCCTGGATCTGGGATCCTGGATCCCTCTGGAGCTCCTGCATCTGGGATCCCTCTGGAGCTCCTGAATCCAGAATTCTGGATGCCTCTGGAGCTCCTGGATCCCTCTGGAGCTCCTGGATCTGGGATCCTGGATCCTTCTGGAGCTCCTGGATCTGGGATCCTGGATCCTTCTGGAGCTCCTGGATCCAGAATTCTGGATGCCTCTGGAGCTCCTGGATCCCTCTGGAGCTCCTGCATCTGGGATCCAGGATCACTCTGGAACTTCTGGATCTGGGATCCTGATAATTCTGGATCCCTCTGGAGTTCCTGGATCTGGGATCCTGGATCCCTCTGGAGTTCCTGGATCCAGGATCACTCTGGAGCTCCTGGATCTAGATTCTGGATCACTCTGGAACTCCTGGATCCTTCTGGAGCTCCAGGATCCAGGATCCCTCTGATCCTGCCCTGCCAGCTCCACTCCCATTGGAAAATCCCCTCTCCTCGCTGCCAGAGGGAGCAGCAGCTGCATTTCCCTCCTCCCGTCCCCTCCAGCCCTCCCCAGGCTGGGGCAGGACCTGATTTTATTCCTCTCTCTCAGCCTCACCTCCTGACCTACAAAAAAATTGGCTCCTGGAAACCCAATGTTTGTTTTCCAAGATTTTTTTCCCCCTCATTTTCCCGCCCCATCCTGATTTATGAGATCTGTTGGAAAACCTCCTCTGGCTTTTCCTGTTTCCCCTCCAATCCTGGGCTCTAATCCCCGAGCTTCTGTTTCATTTCTCCCTTCCTTGGCAAAATCCTTTTCATTCCAGCAGGAATCTCCTGAGCCCCATCCCTGTTCAACCCACAGGGAAACTGAGGCACAGCCCTGGAAATGACCTGGAATTCTGATCCATGTCCTCCTCAGCTTTAAAGGCTGTTCATGAATTTTGTATCTTTATGTGAGGATGTGACTTCTCTGGGATTTTTTTTTAGGGATAGACCAGATGTAGCTGAAATTTCAGAGAATTTTAGTTCCTAGACATCTCCTTTGGAGCCAAATCCTCCCCCTTTCTCCCTCCCCTCCGGTGGCTGCCGGGAACCAACGGAGCTCCAAAGGCCTGGGGAGGTTTTCCCACTGAGCTCTGGCATTGCTTCACTTGGGAATGATGGAATCCTCATCCCCACGTGTCCTGCTTGACCACTCCACGTGCCTGGGCGTCAGTGGGGAGCAGGAAAAGGACAGGATTTCACAGGATTCCACTCCTGGATGAAATTCCTCTCATGAGTCACGAGAAGTTGTCTGTTCCTACCTTAAATTCTGCTCGTGGAGCACTTGGATGCCAATAAATCCCCATCCAGACTTACAACCAAAACCTGGAGACATTTTCCACTATTCCAAGGTCACCCAAGGCTTCTGCCAAGTGTCTGGTGATGTTTTGAGTTTCTACAGATGGAACCAGACGTGCAGGAACAGAAATAAATCTTTTATCCCACTGGGAACCCAGAGTTTGGGATGAATCCCTCACTGCTGGCCACGAGATTTCCTCACCCTCCTGGTTTTCCACTGCCCCTGGTGGGTTTGGGTTCTCGATGGGGAGAAAAAAAAGGGTCCAGTTCTGAGCTTTCCTGCTGGATTTCTGGAGGAAAACAGGAAAATCATTCGGTACACCTCCCAACATAGAGAATTTCACCTGGGGAAAATGTATTTTTGGGGTGAAATGATGTGGCAAATTGATCTAAACTTATAAATGGGGGAGGTTTCAGTTTGTTTGTCCACCCCACAAGAAATAATTGAGCTGACTTTGGTTTTTACAGGTGGCATTGGAGGTAATCCCAATTGCCAAGATAATAATAGAAATAATAATTAATATTAGAATTTATTATTTTAAAATTAAATTACTAATAGAATCTATTATTAATTTAATTAAATTATTGATAGAATTTATTATTATATTAATTATAATAGAAATAGTTATTTAAATATTAATAATTATTTATATTATAATTAATAATACAAATAATTATTAATAATTTAAACAATGAATATAATGAATAAATAAAAATGAAAAAGGAATAATAAGCAATAAAATCAATAACACAGAGAAATAAATAAATAATAATGAATTAATATAAATACTACAATAATATAAATCATATCCATTTTGTATCATTACAAACATTAATTAAAATCTGCTTTTCCTCCAGGACAGCCCTGCCTGCACTGCCTGGCTCTGCCTCTGAGCACGGTGAGCACTGAAAATGGGAAGATCCCAAGTTTTTCCCTCCAACCACCGCCTGCTGCTGCTGCTGCTGCTGGCGGGGCTGAGCTGTGCCCAGTACGAGCCTTGGCCGTACCTGCCCGGCTACCCCGAGCCAGCCCCGCCGGTGTTCCAGCCGCCCCAGAGAGCCCCAAACGTGCCCAAGATCCAGCTGAGGCTGGCGGGGCAGAAGAGGAAGCACAACGAGGGCAGGCTGGAGGTGTTCTACAGCGGGGAGTGGGGCACCGTGTGCGACGACGACTTCTCCATCCACGCCGCCCACGTGGTGTGCCGGGAGCTGGGCTACACGGAGGCCGTGTCCTGGCTGCCCAGCTCCAAGTACGGGAAAGGAGAAGGTGAGGAGGTCTTGGAGCACTGTGGGGAATGTTTCCAGTTCCCAATAATTCCTGATTTCAATTTAATTTATGGGGTTTGGGTGTTTCTCTCTCATGCCGGGAGCTGGGCTACACGGAGGCTGTGTCCTGGCTGCCCAGCTCCAAGTACGGGAAAGGAGAAGGTGAGGAGATCTTGGAGCACTGTGGGGAATGTTTCCAGTTCCCAATAATTCCTGATTTCAATTTAATTTATGGGGTTTGGGTGTTTCTCTCTCATGCCGGGAGCTGGGCTACACGGAGGCTGTGTCCTGGCTGCCCAGCTCCAAGTACGGGAAAGGAGAAGGTGAGGAGATCTTGGAGCACTGTGGGGAATGTTTCCAGTTCCCAATAATTCCTGATTTCAATTTAATTTATGGGGTTTGGGTGTTTCTCTCTCATGCCGGGAGCTGGGCTACACGGAGGCTGTGTCCTGGCTGCCCAGCTCCAAGTATGGAAAAGGAGAAGGTGAGGAGATCTTGGAGCACTGTGGGGAATGTTTCCAGTTCCCAATAATTCCTGATTTCAGTCTCACTGATGGGTTTGGGTGTTTCTCTCTCATGCCGGGAGCTGGGCTACGTGCAGGCCGTGTCCTGGCTGCCCAGCTCCAAGTACAGAAAAGGAGAAGGTGAGAACATCTTGGAAAAGGGAGAGGGTCTTTCCAGATCCCAATAATTCCTGATTTCAGTTTAATTGATGGTTTTGAGTGTTGGTTTCTTGTCCTCTGCTCTGTGAGGTAAAAAAATGTGTTAAATTGTTGGAAAGCATCCAAAGGATGGACACAGGGATGGGGAAGGGCCTGGAGGGGTCACACAAGGAGCAGCTGAGGGCACTTGGATTGAGATCCTAGGGAACTGGGGGAGCCTCCAGCTCCCAATAATTCCTGATTTCAGTTTAATTGGTCGTCTTGGGATGTTTCTCTCTCATGCTGGGAGCTGGACTACGTGCAGGCCGTGTCCTGGCTGCCCAGCTCCAAGTACGGGAAAGGAGAAGGTGAGGAGGTCTTGGACCACTGTGGGGAATGTTTCCAGCTCCCAGTAATCCCTGATTTCAGTCTCACTGATGGTTTTGAGTCTTGGTTTCTCATGCTCTGTTCTGTGAGGTAAAAAAGGTGTTAAAGTGTTGGAAAGCATCCAAATGATGGACACAGGGATGGAGAAAGGCCTGGAGAAGCTAAAGGACCTTGGATTGGGATTTCAGAGCCTTTCCAGTTCCCCATAATCCCTAATTTCAGTTCAATTGGTAGTTTTGAATGTTCCTTTCTCATGCTCTGCTCTGTGAGGTAAAAAATGTGAGAAATTATTGGAAAGCATCCAAAGGATGGACACAGGGATGGAGAAGGGCCTGGAGCAGCTGAAGGACCTTGGATTGGGATCCCAGGGAACTGGGGGAGCCTCTCCAGCTCCCAAGATTCCCTGATTTCAGTTTAATTGGTGGTGTTGGGGTGTTTCTCTCTTGGGAGCTGGGCTACATGCAGGCCGTGTCCTGGCTGCCCAGCTCCAAGTACGGGAAAGGAGAAGGTGAGGAGATCTTGGAATAGGGAAAGGGTCTTGCCATCTCCCAATAATCCCTGATTTTTGGTATTGATCATCAATGATCAGTCTCATTGATGGTTTTGAGTGTTGGTTTCTTGTGCTCTGCTTCATGAAGTGAAAAAGGTGTTCAAGTGTCCAAAAGCATCCAAAGGATGGATACAGGGATGGGGAAGGGCCTGGAGCAGCTGAGAGGGGCACTTGGTTTAGGATCCCAAAGTACTGGGAGCCCCAATAATTCCTGATTTCAGTTTAATTTATGGGTTTTGGGTGTTTCTCTCTCATGCTGGGAGCTGGGCTACGTGCAGGCCTTGTCCTGGCTGCCCAGATCCAAGTACGGGAAAGGAGAAGGTGAGGAGGTCTTGGAGCACTGTGGGGAATGTTTCCAGCTCCCAGTAATTCCTGAGTTTTTGGTACTGATCATCAATATCAGTCTCATTGATGGTTTTGAGTGTTGGTTTCTCATGCTGTGCTCTGTGAGGTGAAAAATGTGTGAAATTATTGGAAAGCATCCAAAGGATGGACACAGGGATGGAGAAGGGCCTGGAGCAGCTGAAGGACCTTGGATTGGGATCCCAGGGAACTGGGGGAGCCTCTCCAGCTCCCAAGATTCCCTGATTTCAGTTTGCCATGTCCTTTCTCACCCTCTGAACCTTGCACCTGGTGGAAATGTGGAAAAGCCCACCTGAAACCCAAATATCTGCTGGGCAAACACTTGGAAAGGAGAATGTTTGTGTGTGACAGCTGGGAATTCCTGGAATCACCAAATTTGAGAGGGGAAAACTCCAGAATAATCCAGGAATAACAGCAGATCTGTGGAATAACAGACACCCCACGGGATTTCTCAGGATTTATTGGGATTTGGGATTCAATCTTGTCCTGCTGAGGATTTTTCCTGCCCTCCCTGGAGCCTGGTGGATCCCACAGGGATAAAATTCCACTCAGGAGGGCCACAGGTGCTGTTTGGGTGGATTTGAGCAGTTTTTGAGTGCTCACACCTATAAATGTCCCATAAAAGAACGAGTGGGGCCTGAGGGAAATTGCAAACCTGGAATGTGCTCCCAAAGTTGTGGATTTTGGCTCTGGAAGCAGAGCAGGAGATTTCCAAGCGAGGAAGAGGCCGTGACATTGGAAAACAAACCAGGCTGGCCACGGGCTCACATGGGAGGGAGAATTCCCACAGAAATCCCAAATCCAGGGTCTGGGGGGCTCTTCCCATTCTGGTTCTGAGAGGCCTGATTTCTGTATTAATTTATTATTTTAATATTTTACATAAATTTAAATGCATTAATTTAATGTATTATTTATAACATAATCAAATTATAATTTTAATATTAATAACATTAATATTAATATTATTTAAATGAATTTATTTGATTTAATTATATCATTAATTTAATATATTAATTTAATATTGATTAAATTTATTAATTTAATATTCCCATATGGATAAAGGATGGGAAACGCCATTGGGTCAGAGGTTTTCCCAACTTGACAACATTCCTTTAGTCTTAAAATTTAATTAAATTAATAATTTAAAAGTTAAAATTTAAAGTTAATTAATTCATCTAAGGGATAATGCTTTTTTATTTTGGTATTTAATGAGGATTCCTATGGTGCAGCATTTTGCCAAGGAGGAGCAAACTGAAATGTACACTCACAATAGATCATGGACAGAATTTTACAGACTTTGCAAATTAAGATATTTAACAAAAATGTCTTAATGAGAGACTAGAATGAGTACCCTGATATTATTTTATTTCAATTTTTAAAATTTATTTTCTTTTTATTGTATTTTTTATTGTCTTGGATGGGCTTAATCTTAGTTTATAGGATGTATCTTAGAGGGGACTTTGGTTTTTTAAGGTAGTGTAGGGTTTGTCTGCCTCTAACTGCGAGGCTTTCAGGATGTTTGGGGTTTTGGTCTAACAGAATATCAGGATTATGTGAGGTTATCAGACTGAAGGAATTACAAATGTGCATGCTAAGAGCACTGAGAATGCATAAAAGGAGCTTAAAAGAAAAGGCAAAAAAATCATCATGGCATCAAAGTCATCAATGCTTGAGGTGCTGCTTTATTCACCTTGATTGTCACACCTCGGTTGCTCCCACTGAGAATTTTCATCACTGATCCCTGGGGCAGCACAGGCTGGAGGTGGATTTTCATTCCCAGGTGGATAAAGGACAGGAAAATCCATGGGCCAGAGCTTTTCCCAATCCATCAATCCTTGAGGTGCCACTTTATTTTCACACTGAGATTTCACATCTTGATTTTCACAGCCAGAGTGAGACCCAGCTGCTTCCCTGGGATCCAGGTCCAGGGAACCCAGTCCAGATTCCCCCTTTTGGAATCTCAGCTGTGTTTCCATCCTTTTCCAGGGGAAATCTGGCTGGACAACCTGCACTGCTTGAGGTGCTGCTTTACTCACCTTGATTTTTAACACAGAGCAAGGCCCAGCTGCTTCCCTGGGATCCAGATTCAGGGAATCCAGTCCAGATCCCTCCTCTTGGAATCTCAGTTGTGGTTTTTCCCATTCCAGGGAAGATTCCCTGGAATCCAGATTCAGGGAACCCAGCTCAGATTCCTCCTTTTGGAATCTCAGCTGTGTTTTCCTCCTTTTCCAGGGGAAATCTGGCTGGACAACCTGCACTGCTTGAGGTGCCACTTTATTCCCAGGTGGATAAAGGACAGGAAAATCCATGGGCCAGAGCTTTTCCCAATCCATCAATCCTTGAGGTGCCATTTTATTCACCTTGATTTTCAACTGAGCGTGAGACCCAGCTGCTTCCCTGGGATCCAGGTCCAGGGAATCCAGCCTAAATCCCCCCTTTTGGAATCTGAGCTGTGTTTTCCTGCTTCTGCAGGGAAGATCTGGCTGGACAACGTGCACTGCACGGGCAAGGAGAGCAGCCTGGCCGCCTGCGGCTCCAACGGCTGGGGCGTGAGCGACTGCAAACACACCGAGGACGTGGGCGTGGTGTGCAGCGAGAAGAGGATCCCAGGCTTCAAGTTTGACAACTCCCTCATTAACCAAATTGAGGTAATTGGGGTAAAAATTATGGTCCGGAGTGTCCTGAGGAGAGGGATGGTTGGAAGTGATGGAAATTGTAAATTTATCACATGTTTGTCCTGCATGTTTGTTTGTATTTTTGATTTATCCCATATTTATCACATATTAATTCATATTATCAATTTATCCCATATTTATTCCCATTATCAACTTATCCCATATTTATTCACCTTACCAATTTATCCTGCATTTATTCACATTATCAACTTATCCCATCTATTTATTCCCATTATCAACTTATCCCATATTTATCCCATCTATTTATTCACATTACCAATTTATCCCATATTTATCTCATCTATTTATTCACATTATCAACTTATCCCATATTTATACCACATTATCAATTTATCCCATATTTATCCCATCTATTTATTCACCTTACCAATTTATCTCATATATATTCCCATTATCAATTTATGTCATGTTTATCCCACATTATCAGTTTATCCTAAATTTATCCCAAGAATTTACTCCCATTATCAATTCATCCCATATTAATTCCCATTATCAATTTATCTCATGTTTATCCCACATTATCAGTTTATCCCATATTTTTCCTTCATTATCAATTTATCCCATATTTATTCCTATTATCAGTTTATCCCATATTTATCCCACCTATTTATTCCCATTATCAATTTATCCTATATTTATCCCCCATTATCAATTTATCTCATGTTTATCCCACCTATTTATTCACCCTATCAATTTATCCCACATTTATTCCCATTATGAATTTATCTCCTGTTTGTCCCACATTTATTCACATGATCCATTTATCCCACATTTATCCCCCATTATCAATTTATCTCCTGTTTATCCCACATTTATTCACGTGATCAGTTTATCCCATATTGATCCCATCTCTGAGCTTAAAACTTGGCTGCTCCTGCCTGGGCTGGAGAGACAAAATTCAGGTTCCATTTTCAGGAAGTCAGATAAACAATAAGAATTTGAAACTTTTTACTAGAAATTATTCTGTTTCCTCAATCATTTTTTTCAAAATTGAAACCTGCTCTTTTCGTGTTTCAGAGGATGAATTTAGAGACAAAATGTGCCCTTGATTAATCAAATTGAGGTAAATGGGGTAAAAACTCTGATTCAGAGCATCCTGTGGACTGACATAAATTATCAATTTATCCCATGTTTATCCCACATATTTTTCCACATTATCAGATAAATAATAAGATAATAAGAATTTGAAACAGAGGTTTATTTTATTTTTTTACTATAAATTATTCCGGTTCCTCAAACAATTTTTCAAAATTGAAACCTGTTCTGTTAATATTTCAAAGAGACAAAACCTGTGTTGTGCTCACAGAACTTCCTGATGTTTTTAGTTCTAATGGACAAAAATCCTGAATTTTTTCTCCTTTTTTAACACTGGGACCAGTTTGGAGCTCTCTGGGCTAATGGGGGCAGCGGGAAGGGTTGGATTTGGGGTGGAATAATTCCTGTAGCCATGCTGGATTTAAAGGGACGATAGAAAGATATTTTTGTGTTGTTTGGATGAACAATGATGGAGGAGCCATGATAAAAAATATGGGAATATTTGTGGGAATGTGGGATTAGGGCTGGAAGTGAGGAAGTCCTGGGGAAGGTTCTGGGCTCTCACTGGGAGGCTGAGGGGGAGATCTGGGGAAGTGACAGAACCAAAGGGGAAATGACAGAAATCCCATGGGATTTCTGCAGGAGAAAGAAATGCAGGAATGCTGGGCTGGAAGGGAGCTGGGATGAGCTCTTCAGAGGAGAAAAGAAGATTTTTTTTTTCCTTTAGCTCCTCAGCTTGGGGAGTTTGTGGTGCTTCAGGCACCTCCCTTTTCTTGGATTTTTCACTGTCTCAATTCCCTGGCTGCCCTTGGCCAAAATTTATGGAAAGACCCCCCCTGTAAGCGTTTCCAGAGCTCCTTTTGAGCATGCAGGGCAAACCCAGGCTGTGCTGCACATCCCAGTGTGGATGAACCCTTGGGGCTGTCTGTGAGTGAAATGAAGGGAAGGGAAGGGAAGGGAAGGGAAGGGAAGGGAAGGGAAGGGAAGGGAAGGGAAGGGAAGGGAAGGGAAGGGAAGGGAAGGGAAGGGAAGGGAAGGGAAGGGAAGGGAAGGGAAGGGAAGGGAAGGGAAGGGAAGGGAAGGGAAGGGAAGGGAAGGGAAGGGAAGGGAAGGGCTGCAGCTCCAGGATCTGAGGGATTCAATTCCTTTCCTCACCCTGACCTCGCCTCCCCTGCCTCGGGAGGGATCATCCCCAGCTGCTCCATCAATGGCTCCCTTGTGTCCCAGGGAATGAGGCGGGAGCACGGAACACCAGGGGTGGCTTTGGCTCCTCTGAAGCCGCAGAGAGTCCTCAAAACACCTGGAAGAAAATCTGCTTTAGTCTAGACAGAGGTCACCTCACCCCGAGCTGCTCCAGGAATTAATCACGGCAGCTTTGGAGGGCTCTGCCTTTCCATGAGCTCAGCGTGGGGCTGGGTGAGTGGAACTCCTCAGATAATTGGGAATGAGCTCGGCTGCTGCTCTGGGGGTGCTGAAATTTCAGGAGAATCACGAGACTGAAGTGATTCCTGGAGCAGAAGCCTGGATCCCTCAGCAGCAGGAGGGGATGGAAAAGGGAGAAGTGGATTTATTTTTAAGGAGCTGTGCTGGTGGGGTGGAAGTGCTGCATTTCCTGGGCAGAGGCTGCTGCACCCCCTGCTCATCCCCTGCCTGCCTCAAACTGACAGAGAGAGCAGGTTAAAATTAGAAATCGGGAGGGAAAACCTTCCCTGTGAGGCTGGGGAGGGGCTGGAATGGAATTCCAGAGAAGCTCTGGCTGCCCCTGGGTCCTTGGAAGTGTCCAAAACCAGGCTGGAGCAACCTGGGAATTGTCCCTGCCCGTGGCAGGGGTGGCACTGGATGATTTTGAGCTCCTTTCCTACCCCCCCCCAAACCCTTCCAGGATTCTGTCTCTGCCTAAATCATTCTGAGCTCCTTTCCTACCAAACCATTCCAGGATTCTGTTTCACCCTGAATGATTTTGAGCTCCTTTCCTACCAAACCATTCCAGGATTCTGTTTCACCCTGAATGATTTTGAGCTCCTTTCCTACCAAACCATTCCAGGATTCTGTTTCACCCTGAATGATTCTGAGCTCCTTTCCTACCCAAACCATTCCAGGATTCTGTCTCTCCCTAAATCATTTTGAGCTCCTTTCCTACCCAAACCCTTCCAGGATTCTGCTTCTCCCTGAATTTCACAAACCTTCCCACAGCACCACTGCTTCCATTCCCAGCTGATTTTTCCTCTCTCCCTATAAAATAAAGTCCCTGGAGCTGCAGGGCTCCTTCCCTGCTGCTTTTCCTGAGCAGGATCAAGGCTGGAGGTGAGAGTTGGGATGTTTGGGATGCCATTGTGGCAGCTCCTTGCAGTCACAACTGGCTGTCAAATGTTCCAGCTCTTCCCCCTCTGAGTTTTGCCACTCTTATCTTGGCTTTATCTCCTCAGCAGCCAGGGGGGCACAGCTGGAGCTAAAAACAAGGAACAGGGTGACCCAGGGGGTCACAAACCTGAACCAGGGGGTGTCCAAAGCCTCCTGCAAAGGCAAGGTTGGAAGTTTTTGCCCTTCCCAACGTGCCTGGGAATTGTGCAGGTCCTTCCTCACATTCACAGGGGAAACAGCATCGTTTGTGAGCTCCTGGGTTCCTGCTGGAGCCCAGAGCTTGTCCCAGTGATGTTCTCCCTTTGGAATGAGGGGTGAGGGGGCTGGAATTTCCTCTGAGCTCTGCTGTGGTCAGGATTCTCCATCAGCTTTTGCGCTGACAGAGCAGAACCGGCGCAATCCCACCGACGAGATCTGTCCGTTTGTCCTTCAGCTGCTGCTCAAACCAGGCTTTACTAAAACAGGCCTGGCTGGAGGTGCTAAACCGAGCTTGGGTGCTGGATCCTGCATTCCCACCCTGGCTGTGATTCCCAAATGGATCTGACTGTGCACAGCCCCACAGGAGTGAGGGCAGATTTTGGTGCCTGTGATCAGAGGGAACAGCCAGAGCTGGGCCAGGGGAGCTTTGCTTGGATATTGGGAAAAGTTTCTTCACCCTGAGGGTGGCCTTGGGCACTTCCAGGGATCCAGGGGCAGCCACAGCTCCTCTGGAATCCCATCCCAGCCCTCCCCTCCCTCAGAGCCAGGAATTCCCTCCCAATACTGCACCTAAATCTCCCCTTTTCCAGCGGGAAGCCATTCCCTGTGTCCTGTCCCAAATCCCTCTCCATGTTTCTGTAGCTCCTTCAGGCACTGGAAGGCCACAATGAGGTCACCCCAAAACTTCTGAACAATCCCCATTCCCCCAGCCTTTCCTCATCATTTAGGAAGCCTTAAAGCCCCTTTGGTGCAGATTCCCTGGGCCCGGTAAGTGCTGGGAACATGGAAAACCAGGGGGGGGAATCCACCGGTGACCCCACGGTGACAGGGCCCTGCATGGGGAGGTTTTGCCTAAATCTGGCCTGGCTGGCCCAGCTCTGCCCCACAGGGAGCCCCCAGTCCCTCAGGAGCAGCTCGATAACCCCTGAGCCGAGCTCATTTTCATTGGACACCGGCTCAGCTCTGCTTCCCAGTTTGGAAAAGCTGCGGATAAGTGGGAGAGGATGAGATTTTCCATGGCCATAAATCACCCAGCCATTCCATATGGATGTGCTCAGACAGATTCCCTTCCCATCACAGCTCGTGTTTGGAGGGTTATGTCACACTTCTTCCCATCCCTGAGCTCTTCCATCCTTTTCCTGCTGGGAAGGGGCAGTGCTTGACCTCTGAAAGCTGGGAAAATGTATTGCCAAGACACAACAAGGTCAGGAACACAGAATTCATTACATTAAATCTGTGCAAAAGGCCTCCAAGCTCATTAAGCCCAACCTCTGACTAATCAGCACCTTCTCACCCAGACCATCCCACTCTGTCCTTAGGAGAAGTTCAATATTTGAACAGAAAAATGATCTTTAAAGGCCTTTTCAACCCAAACCCTGAAGCGTTTCGGGGGAGGGCGAATGGTGGGAGAGTTGTGATAAGGAGGAGGGAGACAGGCAGGAAGGGGTTAATCCTTCTGGCAACACCAGGATTCCATCCCTCCCGTGTTAAAATTCCCCTTTTTTGCTGTTTTCCACTTCCACTGCAGATTTTAGAGGATTTCTGGGAGGGTGATGGAGCTGCTGGGTGTCAGGAGCTCTGAAATCCAAATTCCCTGTGTGTTCCCTGAGCTGGGAGCACCATCCCTGCTTTTCCAACAGTGCCTGCAGTCACTCTGTGTTATCCCAGCTCATTCCAGACCCACCTGCAGCTGCTTTCCTGCCTTTTCCAGCCATTTCAAGGCCACAGTGGCTGATTCCTACCTTAATATATTCCTTAAATCAATGCACCAGAGGGATTTTATTTGATGCCCGCCCCAAAACATCCTGAACAAAATATTTGCTGTCCACCTCCTTCCTCTGTGTGCGCCCACACAGCCTTCAAATAGGCCAGGCTCTAAATATATCGAATTTCTGCAGCTCCCAAATAGCTCTGGTACCTGAGGCCAGCCCAGGGCTTTGGCCAGACGGTGGCCAGACAGGTCTGGCTGCTATTTCTGGCCTTCACTTCCCCTCTGGGTACTTGTGAGGCAGAAAAATCTCCCTTCAAAGCCCAGTGGCTCAAAGGCTTTGGTTGTGCTGGGTTAAAAGGGGGCTCAGCCTTGGCTGGAAGTGTCCAGGGCTGGGCTGGAAGGGGTTTGGAGCAGCCTGGAGTGGTGGGAGGTGTCCCAGGGTGGGATGAGATGGGGTTAAGGTCCCTTCCACATCCCATGATCCTGGTTAATTCCGGGTTTTTAATCAGTGGGAAAAGGCTCTGCCGGGTCCTGCTCAGGGGTTTGCAGCCAAACCAGGCTCTGTGTGAGGCCAGACTGAGCTGGGGGGCAGGGAGGGGAGGGGGAGAAGTTTGTGCCTTGTCCCCAGGTAAATCTGCCCCTTTTAGAATATCTCTAGTTGGGAGGAACCCTAAGGATCATCGAGTCCAACTCCCTGCCCCTCGCACTACTCAACAATGACACCTTCAGAATAGTTAATTAAAGAAAATACTGTAGAAGACAGTATTTAATTAAGTATTTAATTAATTTAATTAAATATTTAATTAAAGAAAATACTGTAGAAGACCTGGAAACAATCTACATATTTTCCTTCTCAAAACAGTAAAAAAGGTGCAAGAGTTTCAATTCTCTTTTTCACTCAGTACCACTGAGATTGAAGCACCTGAAGCCCTGTCCTCAGAGGAAAATTATTCTACAACAAAAAAGGGAATGGCAACCTCTGCCATTTACATTTTTAGATTATTACAGCTTTTTGTACAACTTCTTTTTCCAGATTTTTGCCATGAAAATTGGTGGAATCTCTGTCCCCACTGTGGGGATTTGTCACACAGGTCACCCCCAGCCCATCTGTGTCTGCTGCAGCCTTCAGTGTTTAATTAGAAAAGTTTTATTTGCTTGTTTGTTGTGACAACAGGGTTTGAGTTTCCCTTTGCTGTAAACGTTTAATCCTCCAAACCAAAGCCCAAGTGCAGCAAAATTCTGCTGCTTTGTGTGTCTGGGAGGGTCTTCAGATCTCCTCACCTCAGGAAAATGTGAATTAACCTGATTTTGGGGTAATCCACTATGTTTTAGTGCTGTGTGAGTGTGATCATTTGCCTCAGTGGCTCCTTTGTGGCAGGTCAGGGTGCTGGAATCAGGGACTCATGGAAGGATTTGTGTTGGAAAGGCCTTTAAAGATCATTTTTCTGTTCAAATATTGAACTTCTCCTAAGGACAGAGTGGGGTGGTCTGGGTGAGAAGGTGCTGATTGGTCAGAGGTTGGGCTTAATGAGCTTGGAGGTCTTTTGCACAGATTTAATGTCATTAATTCTCTGTTCCTGACCTTGTTGTGTCTTGGCAATAAATTTTCCCAGCTTTCAGTGCCTGATCCAAACACTTCAGGCAGCTCAGCAGGAAGGACACAGGGAATGACAAAGCTTTGCCCATCAGGAGCCCCCCAGCCCTGGGGCTGCCAGGACAGAGCCGTGTCCTCCCTAAGCTGAGCCTGCCCTAAGCTGAGCCTGCCTGGGCCAAAGCCCCTCCAGGCCCCCCTGCTCCTGCCCTGTCCCCTCCCTGGTGTCCCCAGCCATTCCCAGGGCTGTCCCCTCGCTCTGCCTGGGCTCCACGGAGCCTTTCTGAGCTCAGCCAGGCTTTTGGCAGCCCAAATCCGTGCTGGGTTTGCTCCTGGCCCCTAAGCCTGGCTCAAACTCTGCTCCCTCACCCTTTTGTGCAGCCCCAGCCCAGCTCTGTCCCCGGGCACTGCTGTCCCCCAGCTTTGTCCCATCCTCCTGTGTTTATTTAACAGCCAGGACCTTGGGGTGACTCAGAGGCTCAGCACCAGATGTTTAAACCCAAACAGATTCCACCCATTCCGATGGATGTGAAGGAAAAAGAGTCTTTTTCCTCTGGTGGCTGAGGTTTTAGTGGAAGTGAAGGTTTTTATGATGGACCAAGCCCCTGTGGAAAGATTTTTGTGTTGTGTTGTGGATTGGAGAAAAAAACCCCCAATTTCTTGTTGAAGTTTCAGCCTTAATTCCTGATGTTTGGAAGCTGAGAAATCCTGGAGCTCAGCTGTGAGTGAAAAAGGATTTCACTATTATTATATTATTAAAACCTGTTTATATAGGTTTTATTTAAGGGGCAGTGGAATAGGTCAGGCTCAGGGAAGGAAAGAGGAGTTTGAGTGGATCATGGAGCTCTTAAAGCAAGAGAGGAATGAAAATGGAAATGAAAAAATCCAAGGACAGAGCAGAGAGAAATCCAAACTCCAGGGTGATTCAGCACCAGGGCAGCGTCTGAGCCTGGGATTTCTAGGAACAGGATCCTCTCCTGGACTGATTCCTGAGCATCCTCAGGGCCCTCCAAAAGGAGAGGGAACAGCTGGGTTTGGGCATGGAGAAGGCCCAAAAAACCCACCCTGGACATCAGCCACCAGCACAAAGCACGTGGCAAATGGCACAGGGAGCGTTCCCAAAGCTGGGTGGGATTTTGCCGTGGGATCCGGAGCCATGGGGAAGCGTTTGGTTCAGAGGGTGGAAACAAAAGCAGTCGAGGCTCATGTGAAAACTTTTCCAAGCCAGGAATCCTTTTGTGAGGGCTCAAAACAAACCCTTGTCCCTGGGCTGGCCCCGGCTGCGAGTCCCTGGTTTCGTAACGGAGCCGGAGCCTCTGCCAGGGCTTTTGTGTCCCGCTGGGGAGGAGCAGTTCTGGGGCCCTGGACGTGGCTCCTGGCAAGGAAAGGATGGGACAGAGGGAAACACGGCCCAGCATGGAAGAGTTTCACACGTTTTTCCCTCATTTTTTACTGATTTGTGTTGTAGGACGCTGGAAGTCCCAGCTGAGATCGTGGAATCCTGGAATAGTTTGTTTGGGAAGGGAGCTTAAATCAGGGACCCCTCCCACTGTCCCAGGGTGCTCCAACCTCTCCTTGGGCACTTCCAGGGATCCAGGGCAGCCCCAGCTGCTCTGGGAGTTCCATCCCAGCCCTTTCCTTCCCAACCTCCCATCCTCTCCCTGCCCTCTTTCTATTCCAAACCATTTCCCCCATCCTGTTCCTCCCTCCCTTTCCCAAATCCCTCTCCATCACATCTTTGCCTCCCTCCATGGTTTAGGGTTCAGCTTTCTCTCGATCCCAGAGTTTTCCTTGTGGTGGGATCACTCTACACGTGTCCAAGGAGCACAGAGAGGGGGATTTTAGGAATCTGCTTTATCCATTAGGTGTTGTTTGCTCCCAGTTTTTCTCTGGGATCTGTTTTCACCATCAGCCCGGCTGCTGTTGGAGGATAAACCATTTCTGCCTGCATTTGCATTATTGGTGTAACAAAACCTCTGCAGCCGAAGGAAACCATTCCAACCCCAAAAAAATTATTGGGACAAAAGCTCCTGGCAGCCCTTTCTCATGGAGAGCCCTCAGTGTGCTTATTCTGATCCTTTGTTCTTGAATTTTCCAATACAAAGCCGGGCTCTGCAGTGGCTTGAATTCCTCTCTGAGGTTTTGCTCTTTGTTCAGAGCTGAGCAAACCCTTGAGTTGCTCCATCAAAAATTCCCTGCTCTAAACCAGCCCTGGGAGGGAAAAGGGGACAGGACTGGGGTTGGTTTTGCTCCCATACGAAATTCCAAAATTTCCTGCTCTAAACCAGCCCTGGGAGGGAAAAGGGGATGGGATTTGGGTTGGTTTTGCTCCCATACAAAATTCCAAAATTTCCTGCTCTAAACCAGCCCTGGGAGGGAAAAGGGGATGGGGTTTGGGTTGGTTTTGCTCCCAGACAAAGTTTCCTGAGCTCCAGAGCTCTAAACCAGCTCTAGGAGGGAAAAGGAGATGGGACTGGGGTTGGTTTTGCTCTCAGACAGACCCTAAAAATGTCAGTGTGGCCTGTTGGAGCTATCAGAAGATGGATTCCCTCCAGGAATGAAATGTTGCCTCATTTTTCGCTACTTTGCTCATTTTTTTGTCCTCCTTGGCAAACACAGGCCAAAAGAAAAATGATGACAAAAGGGTTGGATGCACTAAACAGAATCCCAGGTTGGAGCAGGATTTCTTTTCGTGTCTGAGTCAGCATCTCTGGGGGAGAAGGATGAGATGGGAGAGCTTTGTCCAGAGCCTGAGGTGGCACATTGGACTCAGGAATGTTTTCCCAAATTTCCATTTACACCTTGCTTTTCACTGCTGTAAAAAAAACCAACAAGGAGCCAGCCCAGTCAGTCAGGGGGGAAGAAATGTCCAAATGCCCAGCCTGGAAGGGGGAAATCTAGGACTTGGAAATCCTGGAGTGGAAAATTCTGAGATCTCAAGTGCTGGAGTGAGAAATACAGGGATCTTGAGCCTGGAGTGGGAAATACAGGGATTTTTAAATGCTGGAGTGGGAAATACAGGGATTTTTAAATGCTGGAGTGGGAAATACAGGGGTTTTAAATGCTGGAGTGGGAAATACAGGGATCTCTAGTGCTGGAGTGGGAAATACAGGGATCTTGAGTCCTGGAATGGGAAATACAGGGATTTTAAATGCTGGAGTGGGAAATACCCAAGTGCTGGAGATTTCAGGATCTCAAGTGCTGGAGTGGGATCTTGAGTCCTGGAATGTGTAATACAGGGATTTTGAGTCCTGGAGTGGGAAATACAGGGATCTCGAGTTCTGGAGTCATGGATAGCCCACTCCTGCTGTGCTCAGAGCTCTTCTGGAAGCAGCTGGAACAACTTCTTTTGATTTGTTAAGCTGCATGAATAATTGTAAAGATAACAGGCGAATCCCAAAGTATCTGCCAGCATTCCCAAGCTTCCCATTTTTAAAAGGTTTTTGGGGTTTTTTTACATCATTGTGACTTTTCTCCTTCTCAGCCTCAGTGGGCTCTTTTCTTTCTCTGCCTGATGCTCTGATACCATCAATCCCAGCTAGGCATTCCCAGATCCATCCAGGCTTTGGAACATTAAAATCCACCCTCTGCCTTGGAAAATCCGTGAGGTGGAGGTGCCTGGAAGGTGCAGGAACGCAGCAGGGAAGGATTGCTCCCTGTTACCCTGCTCAGTGCTCTCCCCTCAGCCTCTGGCAGCTGCCAGGGACAGGCTGGATGCGTTGGGATTTGGGAACAGAGCTCCTGCCTGCCTGGAGGAGTGGGAAGGAAAGGGAAATCCCAAATCTGTTGGATCAGAAGAAGAAAACCCAAATATTCTTGATGGGAACGTGGCTGCTTTAGGGGTTCTGTTGTGTTCCTGCTGCAGGGGGATCCTCAGGAGGAGGATGGAGTGGAATCCTCAGGATCCTGGACAGGATTCCCTGGTTTTTTTGGCCTTTGAAGAAGCAGTTTGCTCTCTCTAAACCTGATTCTTGCACAGAATGAGTTTGGGAATTGCTGTTCCCTCCTAGGAATCCCTAAGGCTGGAAAAGACCTCCAAGATCGAGTCCTTTGACTCCTCTGTTTGCCTTGGGGCTTTTCCAGGTTTCCCACCTGGCTGACATTCCCTGAGATGGCCCAGCAGCAGGAGCAGGGATGTTCAATGACGAGAAAGAGGTGGAACTTGGGAATGCTGATCCTGGGAAGCACCAGGCAGATGTTCAACATCTGGAATGGCCCAGGACTCAAGAGAGCTGAGCTGTGGAGCAGCTTCCTCACAAAAACACCAAACTCAGCACCTGGGGCAGCACCCCTGGGTGTGAACTCCTTCCAAGGACTGGCTGTGGCCTCCAGCTGGTCTAAATCCAAGGAAAAGGGACAGGGCTGTCCCTTTTGAAAACCATGTGTGGGCTTTAGCACATTGCTGACGCCAGGTCGAGAAGGAAAATGTCCCTTTCTGCCACTTTAATGTGCAGCAGAGCTGATCCTCACCTAACTGTGGGTCTCAGACCTATCCAGGGCTTCCTACAGGATGGAAAAATCCCACAATCACAGATGGAAAACTCCCTCTCCCACTTTCCCAGCTGCCAGTGCAAATTTCCTCCTGTTTCCCATCTTTTCCCAGGTGCTTTTCCAGCACAGTTTGAAGTGTTGGTTCCCTGGCCTTTGGGTTAATCCCTTTAAAAGGCTTTTATTAAAAACACTTGGAGATCTTCAGCACCCAGAGCTGCTTCCAAGCGGATTTAAGGCTTCGATTACTTTTTTCCTGGTGAAGAAAATGAGGCAGGGTAAGGGAAGCAGGGGAACAAAGTTCCCTCTGACAGCCCTGGGTAAACACAATTTCTCCATCAAGGCAAAAGCTGGAAACATTTCCTAAATTGCACCAGGGAGAAACGAGTTGCAGGGTTTGGAAAGCAGCCTGGGGAGGCCTGGAATGCCCTGAGGCTCCGATACCTTCCTGACAGCACGTAGTCAAAACCTCTGCAAGATTTTAGGAGAAGTTGCCAAGCTCAGGAGAAACTGCCAAGCTCAGGAGAAACTTCGTGCTGCAAATGGATTTCTCAGGCTCCACTGGAGAGGTTTCAAATCCCCTCTTACATCAGACCCTTGGAATACCTGAAATTACCTCAGATGTAACAAATTTAGGTATCACAGGGGTTATTTTTAATTCTTGAGGGCTACAAGAGCTTTCAAAACTGGAGCCCAGCCTATGAACTCTGTGTGAGTAGCACTTTTGGATAAATCCTGTTTTCCAGGGGTTGAGGGATGTTCCAGCTCAGATTTTGGAGAAGTGAATTCTTGTAGCTGAGGGGGAGAGGGGGAATCAGTGATTTGCAAAACTGGGTGGTAAATGTAGACAAATAAAAGACAGAAAGGTGGGGGGGAATAAGGAAAAGGAAGGGGGAAGCCTTAAATGAGTTGTCCAAGGTGGTGTGGGCAGAGCTGAGGATGAGGAGGAGATGCCAACCCCATTCCTTGCCCCTTGCCCCACTCCCTGACCCATTTCCTCTTTCTTTGCCCTTCCCTGGGCTCTGTTTGTTGTATCAGCACCGGTGGAAGCATCTGGAGAATGGCTGAGCCATGGAATCTGCAGGACCCAGCAGGTCCTGCTCTGATCTCCTGCGAGCCCTGACCAGAGGCCCGTGGCCCTTTAAAGCTCCGGGCAATTTTTCTTTTCCGAGTGGCTGAATCCGAGGATTCCTCAGTTCTGATGTAACCCTGAGCTGGACCACGTGGGTTTGCACATATTTGACAAGGAAAGGGCTCCTGGAAGGGAATTTATCCATTTTTCAGAAGCTCTTTTGTAACCGCTTGCCACAGAGGACCTTTTCCAGCCAGAACTCGCCTCTGTGGCTCTGCAGGGCTGCTTTGTGCCCTCGTGGGTATTTTCCAGCCAGGATTTTCCCCCTCTAGCCAGGATTTGCCCTCAGGGATATTTTCCAGCCTGGATTTGCCCCTTTCAGCCAGGACTTGCCCCTGGGGTCCAGCAGGGCTGGTTTGTGCCCTCAGGGATATTTTCCAGCCAGGATTTGCTCCTGGGGTCCTGCAGGGCTGCTTTGTGCCCTCCCAAGTCTTTCCAGCCAAGATTTTCCCCTGAGGCCCTTCAGGTCTGATTTTTGCCCTCAGGGATCTTTTCCATACAGGATTTGCCTCTGAAGACCTGCAGGGTTGCTTTTTGCCTTCAGGGATATTTTCCAGCCAGGAGCTGCTCCTGAGGCCCTGCTTTGTACCCTGAGGGATCTTTTCTAGCCAGGATTTGCCCCTGGGGTTCTGCAGGTCTGGTTTTTGCCCTCAGGGATCTTTTCTAGCCAGGATTTGCCCCTGGGGTTCTGCAGGTCTGGTTTTTGCCCTCAGGGATCTTTTCCAGCCAGGATTTGTCCTTTCCAGCTACAATTTGCCTCTGAGGCCCTGCAGATCTGCTTTGTGCCCTCACAAGTTTTTCCAGCCAAGATTTGCCCCTGGGGCCCTGCAGATCTGGTTTTTGCCTTCAGAGATATTTTCCAGCCAGGACTTGCCCCTCAGGTTCTTCAGGGCTACCCTTTGCCCTCCTGGGTATTTTCCAGACGGCACTTGCCCATGGAGACCTGCAGGGCTGTTTTGTGCCCTCACAGGTATTTTCCAGCCAGGATTTGCTCCTGAGGCCCTGCAGGGCTGCTTTGTGCCCTTAGGGATCTTTCCCAGCCTGAATTTGCCCCTTCCAGACAGGATTTACCCCTGGGGCCCTGCAGCACTGATTTTTGCCTTCAGGGATATTTTCCAGCATGGAGTTGCTCCTGAGGCCCTGCAGGTCTGGTTTTTGCCCTCAAAGATCTTCTCCAGACAGGATTCGCCTCTAGGATTCTGCAGGTCTGGTTTTTGCCCTTGGGGATTTTTCCCAGCCAGGATTTGCCCCTGCAGGGCTGGTTTGTACCCTCAGGGAACTTTTCCATCCAGGATTTGCCTCTGGGGCCCTGCAGGGCTGATTTTGCCCTCAGGGAACTTTTCCATCCAGGATTTGCCCCTGAAGTCCTGCAGGGCTGGTTTGTGATCTCAGGGAACTTTTCCATCCAGGATTTGCCCCTGGGGCACTGCAGGTCTGGTCTGTGCCCTCAGGAATATTTTCCAGCCAGGATTTGCTCCTGAGGCCCTGCAGGGCTGTTTTGTGCCCTCAGGGATCTTTCCCAGCCTGAATTTGCCCCTTTCAGACAGGATTTGCCCCTGGGGCCCTGCAGGTCTGATTTTTGCCTTCAGGGATATTTTCCAGCCAGGATTTGCTCCCGGAGTCCTGCAGGGCTGTTTTGTGCCCTCACAGGTATTTTCCAGCCAGGATTTGCTCCTGAGGCCCTGCAGGGCTGCTTTGTGCCCTTAGGGATCTTTCCCAGCCTGAATTTGCCCCTTCCAGACAGGATTTGCCCATGGGGCCCTGC
Organism: Molothrus aeneus; assembly: GCF_037042795.1. Lineage (NCBI taxonomy): Eukaryota > Metazoa > Chordata > Aves > Passeriformes > Icteridae > Molothrus > Molothrus aeneus. Next base: position 4,017,991 of record NC_089674.1, on the reverse strand, counting down.
AGCACTGATTTTTGCCTTCAGGGATATTTTCCAGCCAGGAGTTGCTCCTGAGGCCCTGCAGGTCTGGTTTTTGCCCTCAAAGATCTTCTCCAGACAGGATTCGCCTCTAGGGTTCTGCAGGTCTGGTTTTTGCCCTCGGGGATTTTTCCCAGCCAGGATTTGCCCCTGCAGGGCTGGTTTGTACCCTCAGGGAACTTTTCCATCCAGGATTTGCCTCTGGGGCCCTGCAGGGCTGATTTTTGCCTTCAGGGATATTTTCCAGCCAGGATTTGCTCCCGGAGTCCTGCAGGGCTGCTTTGTGCCCTCACAGGTATTTTCCAGCCAGGATTTGCCTCTGCGGCTCTGCAGATCTGGTTTTTTGCCCTCAAGGATCTTTCCCTGCGAAGATTTGCCCCCTCCAGCCAGGATTTGCCCCTGCAGGTCAGGTTTGTGCCCTCAGGGATCTTTTTCAGACTGGATTTGCCCCTGAAGTCCTGCAGGGCTGGTTTGTGCTCTCACAGGTGTTTTCCAGCCTGCAGTTACTCCTGAAGGTCTGCAGGTCTGGTTTTTGCCCTCATGGACATTTTCCATCCAGGATTTGCCTCTGGGGCCCTGCAGAGCTGATTTTTGCATTCAAGGATATTTTCCAGCCAGGATTTGCCCCTGTGGCCCTGCAGGTGTGGTTTGTGCCCTCAGGGATCTTTCCCAGCCTGAATTTGCCCCCTTCAGCCAGGATTTGCCCCTGGGGCCCTGCAGGGCCGATTTTTGCCTTCAGGGATATTTTCCAGCCAGGATTTGCCCCTGGGGCCCTGCAGGGCTGCTTTGTGCCCTCACAGGTATTTTCCAGCCTTCTGTGGTTCTGCAGGGCTGGTTTTGCCCTCAGGAATCTTTTCCAGTCAGGATTTTGCCCTGGGGCCCTGCAGGGTTGGTTTGTGCCCTCAGGGATATTTTCCATCCAGTACTTGTCCCGTTCAGTGAGGATTTGCCCCTGATGCCCTTCAGGTCTGATTTTTGCCCTCAGGGAACTTTTCCATCCAGGATTTGCCTCTGGGGCCCTGCAGGGCTGATTTTTGCCTTCAGGGATATTTTCCAGCCAGGATTTGCCTCTGTGGCTCTTCAGGTCTGGTTTGTGCCCTCAGGGATATTTCCCAGACAGGATTTGCTTCTGTGGCTCTGCAGGGCTGATTTTTGCCCTCAGGGATCTTTTACAGCCTGGATCTTTTCCCCTGGGGCCCTGCAGGGTTGGTTTGTAACCTCAGGGAACTTTCCCAACCTCGATTTGCCCCTGGAGTTCTGCAGGGCTGGTTGGTGCCCTCAGGGATATTTCCCAGCCAAGATTTTTCCCCTTCAGCCAGGATCTGCCCCTGGGGCTCTGCAGGGCTGGTTGGTGCCCTCAGGAATCTGTTCCAGCCTGCATTTGCCCCTGGAGTCCTGCAGGGCTGGTTTTTGCCCTCCCAGGTATTTTCCAGCCAGGATTTGCCCCTGGAGTTCTTCAGGGCTGGCTGGTGCCCTCAGGAATCTTTCCCAGCCCAGATTTGCCCCTGGGGCTCTGCAGGGCTGGTTTTTGCCCTCAGAGATCTTTCCCAGCCTGGATTTGCCCCCTCCAGCCAGGATTTGCCCCTGGGGCTCTGCAGGGCTGCTCTGTGTCCTCACAGGTAGGTGCCATATGTGAAATCCATTCGCCTTCCATGACTCACTGGCTGTCCCAGGCTGTGGAGGAGGAGCCAGAGAAACGCTGCTGTCAGCACATTGGAATCCCAGATTCCACATGCAATCATGGCTTTGGATGAAAACCCCAAAGTCCTTCCCCTGCCAGGGCTCCCACCTCCCTGCACCCGGAATGATTCTGTGAGTACGGCTGGCCCTAACAAAGCTGAGCTTGGTTAATGTCCACAGGACCAGGGGCTTAATTAAGGTGAAAACAGCACTTGGAATCAAAGTGACAAAGCAGATTTGTTATAAGGCTACTTACAAAATAAATTAGAGCTTTTTTTTTTTTTTTAATGAGAAAAAGAATCTTCTTCCAGAGGATGGATTTACACAAGGTGGAAAGGTTTGTTTCATAAAACCCCAGAAAGGTTTGGGTTGGAAGGGAGCTTAAAAATCAGCTCATTCCATCCCTGCAATTAGCAGGGACACCTTCCACTATCCCAGGTTGCTCCAACCTGGCCTTGGACACTTCCAGGGATGGGGCAGCCACAGCTTCTCTGGGAATTCCATCCCAGCCCCTCACAGGGAAGAATTTATTCCAAATATCCATCTACCCCTGCCCTCTGGAAGTCCGAATCTCTGTTTTCCTGTCACTCCTCTGCCTCCCTGCCCTGTCCCTTCCTCAACATCTCATCCTTCTGCCCTACCTGACCACAGCAGGTCTGGGCCCCCACCTGGAATTTCCAAAACCCATTTCCCTACAACCCAGCATCACTCTCATTTATTTTCCACCCACAGAACTTGACCACGATTGGGTTGTGATCTCACCTGGAAGCTCACAGCCCATTTCCCTCCAACCTGTCACTGACATATTTTATGAAAATCCTTTTGCTAGGATTTTTCTCCTGAGAAGCTGAGAGGCCTCAGAAATGGAATGTAAACAATAATTATCTGATTGCTTGGAATGTGGTCTGGAGGTTGCTTACCAACAGGTGCATCTTTGATTGGTTGCATGTGAATTGTTTTTAATTAATAGCCAATGACAGCCAGCTGTGTCAGACTCTCTAGTCAGTCACAAGATTTTACTATTCATTCCTTTATAGCCTTCTGATGTCTCCTTGCTCTTTCTTTAATATAGTTTGAGTATATACTTTTCTTTTAATATAATATATATCATAAAATAATAAACCAACCTTCTGAAACTTTACTGGAATAATTACCAATACAGCCAGACAGGATGTACCTTGGCTTGTGTGGCCCTTGGTGCTGAACCAAACAGCAGCACTGTGGTGTTTCACCCCACAGACACTTTTGGCCGGCTGGGTGTGTGGTGTTTCACCCCACAGACACTTTGGGCTGCCTGGGTGTGTGGTGTTTCACCCCACAGACACTTTTGGCTGCCTGGGTGTGTGGTGTTTCACCCCACAGACACTTTTGCCTGCCTGGGTGTGTGGTGTTTCACCCCACAGACACTTTTGGCTGCCTGGGTGTGTGGTGTTTCACCCCACAGACACTTTTGCCTGGCTGGGTGTGTGGTGTTTCACCCCACAGACACTTTGGGCTGCCTGGGTGTGTGGTGTTTCACCCCACAGACACTTTTGCCTGCCTGGGTGCTGCAGCTGGGCCCTGCAGACAAGTCCAGGCCTGCAGGAGCTCTGGTGGTGCTGGGATGGAGCTTCCCCCCATAACAGGGGCTGCTCCTCAGGTTTCCCTCTGTGGAGAAGCTTTCAGGCCATGGTGAAGGAAAGGAGTCGGTTCTGAGGGAGGCTTTGGATCCAGAGCTTTATTCTGGCCCTCAGGCCTCTGAATGCAGCACCAGCTCCCACAGAACTCCCTGAGCCCGTGGCTGCTGCTCCTTTGAACCCTGGGGAGAGGGGCAGGGAAGGGGCAGGGAGCCACCAAGCAGGGACAGGAGGGGAGGGACAAAGGGACAAAGGACACCTGGATGGCCCAGGGCCCCCCAGGGGTAGAGGGCATCCTTTGGATCTGCCCAATCACTCGAGGCCCTTCTGGAATGCCAGGACAGACAGACAGTGCTGGGAGGGGAAGGAGAGGTGACTGACACAGCTGGCAGGGAATTATCAGGGAGGGATCCGAGGTTCTGGGGTAAACCCTGAAATCACGACGCAACAAAACATGGAGTGAAGATTCTCATCTCTTCCCTTGTCCTGGGCACCCTCAAACACCACCACACCAATCCAGCATCATTCCCGTGTATTTTCCACCCACAGAACATGAACATCCAGGTGGAGGACATCCGGATCCGCGCCATCCTGGCCACCTACCGCAAGCGGGTCCCTGTCACCGAGGGCTACGTGGAGGTGAAGGACGAGGGCACCTGGAAGCAGATCTGTGACAGGCACTGGACCATGAAGAATTCCCGGGTGGTCTGCGGGATGTTCGGCTTCCCCAGCGAGAGGAAATACAACACCAACGTCTACAAGTAAGGGCAGGGCTGGGCTGGGTGGAGCCACAGCCATTCCTTGGAACACTCAGGGCCTTGTTCCCGAGGCAGATTGGCAGGTGGCACCCGGGACCCTGTTGGAGGAACAGCTCCGACTGCTTCCTCCCTCCAGATGGGATTTTTCATTTGTGTGAATGTTTGGAATGTCCACTGTTTCCTGGTGCAGGCAGGGGAGGCCTTTGATCCTCATCCATGGGATGCAGACCTCGATGAGTATCAGTGTTTAACAGGGCCTGGAATGGGAGATGGGACACTTGGCCCAAAAGATATTTGTATTTTGTAATACCAGCTTGAGGATGGGCTCTGTGTGGTGGGCAGGGCAGGGAGCAAACTGCTCCCACTGTGCCAGTAAATCCATCAGCTGTGAGAAAATCATGGAATGGTTTGGGTTGGAGGGGATTTACAACCCGTCCAGTCCCACCCCTGCCATGGCAGGGACACCTTCCACGAGACCAGTTTGCTCCAAGCTGGCCTTGGACACTTCCAGGGATCCAGAGGCAGCCACAGCTCCTCTGGGAATTCCATCCCAGCCCCTCCCCACCCTCCCAGGCAGGAATTCCTTCTCCATATCCCAGCTCACCCTGCCCTCTGTCAGTTTGAAGCCATTCCCTGTGTCCTGTCATTCCATAATGTAAAGTCTCCAACTGCTCACCCCATTCCTGTGCAGAGGAATCCAGAGGTGGGATCAGTTCTGGATGTGCTGGAAGCTCCAAAAAAGTCACCTTGGAATAAAATGAGCCTTTTTGTGCTTCCTTGTGCCCAGGTTCCTCCTTCCCACCCCGAGTGCAATTCCTGTCTGTGCATCCCAGAAGGTGCTGGGAAAAGGGTTCACTGTGATCTCAGTGCTGTTTTTCCCCCCTACATTTGCAGATTCCTTTAAAATGAAGGAAGAAAGCAGTGATTTATAGGGAGAGCATTGTGTTTTCAAGAGCTGCAAGTGGAAAGGTTTAGGCTGTGTTTCCTGTTCCTTGGGAGCCAGGAGCTCTGGACTTTTTTGTTGTCATTGCTTCTGTTTGCTTTTTGTCACCAAGCCCTCATCCCAGACTGGGATCTTCCCACACTGTTCCCTAGGAAAAACACCCTAAAGCAGATGTAAAAGAGTTTAAATGAAATTCTGTCTGGTTCCTTTGCTGCTCCCTGACCTGGGGAGTGGGGAAGCAGCGGCTGCTCCAGGGGAGGGCTGAAGGCCCCAGGCAGGAGCCGTGGTTTTCCTGCCTGCTCCTTCTGGCCTGTGGAATTGCTATTCCTGAACATTCCCTCGGGATCAGCCTGGCCACATTTCGTTTCTTTCATTAGCAAGATCCCGATCTGCTGGAGAGGTGCTTGGCTTGGAATAGCCCAAAGCCATACAGGGAAAATCAGGAATAAAGAACCCACTGGAATTCAGGGAGATGAGCAGGGAATTCGTTGCCCTGGACACCAGTTTCAGGAGGTTTTGCTTCCACCAGTGCAGCACATTTCCCTCAAACCCATCCCTGAGATTCCCATCCCCTGCAGGAGCAGGGAATAAATTACCTCCAGACAGACAAAGTAGATTTTTCCTGCTTCCAGTTGTGGCCTTTCCAAGAAAAGCATTAACTGGAGCATCTGGAGCCATCTGCCTTAAATAAAAGTGTGCTCAGGAGCTGTCCTGTCTCTGGGACACATGGGAATGGAAAGACTGACAGGAGGTTGTTCAGCAGCAACTCAGCACTGCTGAAAATCCATGGAATTGAGCTGGAATTAGGAATATGAAGTGCTCCCAAATCCCAGCCCAGGAGATCTCTGCTGCTGAAGAGCCTCAGTGCCCCAAGACCTCCCTCCCTTTCCTTGTTTTCAGCCTTGCTGGGCTCCAGCACCCACAAATATTTTGGAAAACACGCAGAACATTATCCCAGGTTGGGAAAAAAATGGGGATGGCATTTTATTGGATGGGAGAGGCTTGTAAAGCTTTGGCAGCTGCACAGTTTTGTTTGTCAGCAGAGTTTAAAAGCTGAATTCTTCCTTGGGCTGTGTTAGGGGCGGGTGCATCGTGTTCAGCTGGTGTTAGTGGGAAAGCTCCCAGTTCTGGGCTGGGAATGACCTTGCATTTGTGGTCAAGGCACTGGGATGATGACCAGTGGCACCTTCTCACCTGGGCCAGGGGATGCTTGTCCCACATGGTTTGTTTGGGAGAGGGAAAAGCTCATCCTGGAGCTAAACCCCCTCTCCCTGTGAATGCGAAGCTGCAGAAAAGCCCTTTCTCCTCATTCCTCCCTTTAATTTGAGAATCCCCTTCTCCCTGGAGCAGATCCTTCCCCACTCCTCCTCCTCCACAGCCGGGAGAAAAGCTGGGATCAGGTTTCTGCTGGCCAAGGCTGCCCCTTCCCACATCCCCCATCCCACTGCCCAGCTCTGCTCCTGCTCAATGCTGGGAGGTGAAATGATTTGCAGATGGGTCTTGCTCAAAAGAAAACAAGTGAGTTCATCGTTGTCCTGCTGCCAGGGGTTTATTCCTGACTGTAACTCAGCCCCTGGAGCTGACAGCACAATTTATGTTCGGAAATGGAACAAATCTAAAGTTGAGTCCCTGGTCTTGTTCATTCCTCACAGTGGCTTTTATATAGGAGCTGCTGTAACTCCTCCTCCCAGTTCCTGCTCTGGCTGGGAAAGTAGAATTTAATGCATTTTGCTGATGGAGAGAGGAGAAATTTGGGACCAGTGAGACAGACCTGATGCCTTTTTGAAGTCTTTGTGACTTGACAAAGAAATGGCTCCAGGATCAAAGAGCTACTCCCAGCTGAACCAGTCTGCTCACCCCGATACAAGCCCAGGGGTGCTGGGCAGTTCATCACTTCAGTATTTGCAGTAGGAACCCTCCTGGGTTTTTTCCCCTGGAAAATCCAGGATCTGAAGGGTTTTGGCGGGCCTGGCTTCCCTCCCTCCTCCCTGAGGCTGAAGGCAGCACCTTCATAACTTCAGGAGTTTCCCAAGGGTTGGAACCCCTGCTCACAGCCCCGAGGAGGAGCTCCCCAGCCTCTGCTCCGTGGGATTTGGGTGAATTCTCCTGGAGTTTGTGTGCAATGATTTGTTCTCTGCTCCCCAAGTCATGGAATCGTGGAATCCCCTGAGTGCTCCTTAACCAACCCTTCCCACAGAGCTCCACTTGAGCTTTGTTCAAAGCTTTTCTGGGATGAAAATCCCTCTCTCCTCACCAGTAGAAATGGTTTGAGTTCCAGCTTGACCTGGAATTGGCCGAAATCTCCCAGCAGGAATGTTCATTCCCACCTCTGACCTGAGCAGCATCACCCTGGGCTCCCACTGATCCCAGCTGGATCCTTTTGTGTTAAAAACAAAACATCAGCAAAGCCCTGAGATTCTGGCTGTAAAGATCAGCTGAATTCTGCTTTTTTAACATAGATTCAGTCTGGGGACACGAGGTGGGGCTTTATTTCTCCCCAGCCTCCCGAGGGCTGTTAATACCATCCAGATGTTGATGCCTCATGAAATTTCCAGGATGAGGTCATTGTTTGCTATTCTAAGGCATCCCCATCCCTGCTTCCCTAAGTCAGGCTGGTTCTTGTCTGCTCTGAAGTTCATGGAGCTCTCTGGACCTGTCTGTGAAGGATGAAAATGCTCCTTCAGGTCCTCCCTTCTGTCCTGAGCATGGCTGGGAAGTGGCTGCTTTCTATTGCATCCTCCCTGGGTTTACTTTTTAAATTTTAACTCGGTTCCTGTTTTCCCATCCCTTTTTTTCTCGATTCAGGGAGTCCCTGACAGCTCTGCTGTGCCAGAGGTGGGTTCTGACAGCCTCCGTTCCCCACAGGTCAGGCAGGGTCCTGCTGCTGTTGCCTGGGATGGATCTCAGCCCTGCTTCATCCTTTTCCAGCATCATGGGATGCAGCTGCAGCTCCCTCTCCAGCCTGGCTGGATCCATCCCCAGCCTCAGCCCAGGCAGATCGGGTTCCAGGAAGGATTAGTGAGAGGCTGGGAGCCAGGAGAGCCTGGAGAAATGCTGAGCTGGGCAGCAGAGCCCAGCGAGCACAGGGGAGAAAAGTGTCCCCTCAAACATCCGTGACCCTGCACAATCTAAATCCTAAATGGAAAACCTGGGAAAGCCTGGACCTGCTCAGTGGAGTGCCCAAAACCCCCTCAGAAAGGCTCCTTGCCCCTCTCCAGCTGCTCCCCAGGCTCTCTCTGCTGCAGCAAAGCAGAACTGCTGCTTTTCCTCCCCAAATTCCACCCACCTTGCTGTGCCATTTATCACAGCTAATCCCTGGATCCCAGCTCTGCGTGGCAGAGATTCCTGGAGTGAGGAGCAGCACCAGGATCACACCGAGCCACGTGGAGATCCCAGCAGGGCGTGGGCTCCTCTGAGCCTTGCCTGGTTTTCACTCCGTTTTGAGGCTGACCTGACCCATATTTCCATTCCTCTCCATTCCAGCAGCCTCCCAGTCAGGATGGAGCTGGATCCCTTCCCTTCCCAGTTTATCACACGTGCCCCTTCCTCCTCAGGAGTGCCTGGAGCAGCTCCAGGAAGTTTGAGAGTGAGAAGCCGGAGCTGCTGCCAAGCTGCTCTGCTGTGAACGAGCCAGCAGGGGAATTGCTGCTCGTGCTCTCGGAAATTGCTCTCAGGTTGTTAACACAGACTCAGAGAGGCTTTGGATTTTTCCCAATCCCAGCTGATAGCTGCTGGGCAGCAACAGGGGAGGCTTTTTCTGGGGGCTCTCCAGCCCAGTTATCTGCACAAATCCTCTTGGTCCATTTGGAATTAGCTGATCCCTGACCCTGCCTTGGATGGGATCTGCACTCCTGGGAATGTGTCATTTGCTGGAGCTGCACCTTTGATTCCTACTCAGAGTTTTTAGCTCTTTCAGGGATTTATTTCCTTTAAAGTGCTTGGACTTGATGATCTTGGAGGTCTTTGCCAAGCTTAAGTGGACAGCTCAACAGAATCATGGTGTGGATGAACAGATCAGCCTCCAAATAATCCTGTCCAATCCTCACTTCATCCTAGGGCATTTTTCCTCCCAAAATTTAGCAAAATCCATTTTGTTTGCAGATCCCTAACTTCTCCCCTTCCCCTTAACTCCTTTCAGGATGTTTGCCAGCAGAAGGAAGCAGCACTACTGGGCTTACTCCATGGACTGCAGCGGGAACGAGGCCCACATTTCCAGCTGCAAACTGGGGAACCACCTGACGGGCGCTGGGAAGAACAGCAGCTGTGACAACGGGATGCCCGCGGTCGTCAGCTGCGTGCCCGGCCGCGCCTTCGCCCCCAGCAGCCACAGCGGCTTCCGAAAGGCCTTCAGGCAGGAGGTGAGCAGGGAGCAGCCCCAAAACGGGCTGGAAAAGCCTTAAAAACCGTCTGATCCCAGCACCAGCCACGGGCAGGACGCTTTCTGCTGGGCTTGTTCAAACACGGCCTTGGGCGCTTCCCACAGCTTCCCTGGGAATTCCATGCCGGGACCTCGCCGCTGTTCCAGGGAAGAATTCCTTCCCAAAATCTCATCTATCCCTTCACTCTGGCAGTGGGAAACCATTCCCTGTGTCCTGTCCTGTGACCGTGTTCACAGGGGTCTGAGGATGAGGGAAGAGATGAGGATCTGACTCCATGTTTCAGAAGGCTGATTTATTATTTTATGATATATATTATATTAAAACTACACTAAAAGAATAGAAGAAGGGATTTCATCAGAAGGCTGGCTAAGAATAGCAAAAGAAAGAATGATAACAAAGGCTTGTGGCTCAGACAGAGTCTGAACCAGCTGACTGTGATTGGCCATTCATTAGAAACAACCCCATGAGCCCAATCCCAGATGCACCTGTTGCATTCCACAGCAGCAGATAACCATTGGTTCCATTTTGTTCCTGAGGCCTCTCAGCTTCTCAGGAGGAAAAATCCTAAGGAAAGGATTTTCATAAAACCTGTCTGTGACACTGTCCCTCCAGGCCTTCCTGCCCAGCGATTCCCAGAGTTCAGGGCTGTTCCTGCAGCATCTGAGAGATGTGAAAAGAGAATTATGGGATGGTTTGGGTTGGAAGGGACCTCAAAGTCCATCCCATTCCACCCCTGCCATAGGCAAGGACACCTTCCACTATCCCAGGTTGCTCCAAGTCCTGTCCAGCCTGGCCTGGGACACTTCCAGGGATGGGGCAGCCACAGCTGCTCTGGGAATTCCATCCAGCCCCTCACCACCCTCACAAGGAGGAATTTCTTCCCAATATCCCGTCCAGCTGCCAATTAGAGCAGGAAACCCCTGGGGGTGTAACCTTCACCACCAACTCCCACAACGTCCCCTCTGCAATTCCCATCTCCCTGCACCCCCAGCTGAGCTCCCGCCCTCCCAAATTCCAGGTTCTTCCCTCCATCCCCCGCCTCCAAAGGGTGGGAGAGCAGCTCCCAGGGCAGCTGGCAGAGCTGGGAGAGAGGAGTGAGGAAATCCCTGGGTCACGTTCCTGTTGGAGCTGCTCTGAGCCAGCTGAACTCGTGCCCGGCTGTGCTGTTCCACAGGCTCTGGAATTCTGCTGGAATTACCCTGTGGAAATCAGCTGGCATTTCCTTTCCCTCCATGTCCTCTGCGAGGAAATGCCCTGAGGGGAGACTGGGAAAACACAGGGAGCTTGGAAAGCTGGGTTTGTTTAGTCTAGTGAGGAGGAGAGCGCTGAGCAGGGCGTAAAAATCCCAGGAGATGCAAAAATGGTGGAAAACAAGGCTGGAATTGGTCATTCCTGGTGTCAGGGGTAGGAGAGGACAGCTTGACAAGCAGCAAACACGGGCTAGGTGGGTGCCAGGGGAAATTTTCCAGCTGCAGCCTTGGGATAGAGGGGGAATCTCGGAGGTTTCTCATTGGAGAATTTTGTGGATTTGTGAAATTGTGACCATTTGGATTTTGTGGCTGTTCTTGGGTGTTTTAGGGGGGTCTCTGGGCTCTTCCCAGGTGCCAATAATGGGAATAATTATTGGTGGTAATAATGCAACCCCTGCCTGGATCCCAGGCTCTTCCCTGCAGCAGAGCTTGCAGGATTTAGGCCCGGGAGGTGAAAGGTTTTGTAAATCATTGTTCATCTCCCAAGCCGCACGCGCTGCCAAGTAATTCCTTAAGCCTTTGTTTGGGCTTTGCATGTCCTTGGTGTGACCCCAGCCTGGAGAAAAAGCTCCAGGCATGATCCCAGTCGGAAAAGCAAAGGATTTTTGGTGTTCCCAAACCTAAAGCTTTGCTCTCTCCACCTCAGGCCAGCTCTTGGGTGCAGCAGGAATTGGCAGCTCCCTGCTTGGCACTGGAGAGAGGAGTGGGTGATTGACAAATAATAACTAAATTATATTTAGCTATATTATATATAAATTATATTTAACTAAATTATATATAACTATATTATATTATAAACCCAGAAATGAGTGGAACTGAATCTGCCACTCAGCTGGACATTTCTGACTGAAAATGTCAGATTTTTTTATTCCACTTTTCATTTATTATTTATTTTTTCATTATTATTTCTTATCTCTTGTTTGTATATTATTATTGGTCAGAACTGAGCACTCAGGCGGGTTTTATAGGGCTTGAGCTCAATTTTAGTCCTGGATTAAGCCAAGGCTGGAGGTGTGAACAGCCAATAAACCTCTTTAGGGCAGCCAGGGGTGAGAGCTGGGTACTGGTGGGCTCAGGGCCATTCCTAACCCTCCTGCAAAGCTCATGGGGTTTTTTCCATTTTTTCCAGGATAGAAGAAGGTTCATAAATCCAAGCACGTGCAGAGAACTGGGATGGGGTTTTTTATTCTCTGCCCACACGTGAGGTGTGAGAAACAAATCCATGCTCACCAAAATCTTTGCAGATAAAAATCTCCTTTCATCCAGCACTTTCAGGCATTGAATTATGTGATGGATTTTTTAAGGTGTCTCAAGTGATTCTATGATAATTTTTAGGCCCAGATTTCCATAAATAACCCCTGCAAAGAATGGAAGTGACCCCGCTGTTTTGCCTTTTTCCCAACCTGGAAAGGAAACGCGAGACAATTTTAGTAAGGGGGAATGGAAAAGAGAATCTTTATTTGAAGGCCTTCAAGGAGCAGTTATGGAAAGATGTCCACAAAACAGCCCCAACAAGGGAGGTGGTGGAGTCACCATCTCTGGGTGTGTTTAACAAAGCCTGGATGTGGCACTGGGTGCCAGGGTTGAGTTGAGCTGTTGGGGCTGGGTTGGACTCGATGATCTTGAAGGTCTCTTCCAACCTGGGGATTCTGTGAATTCTGCATTTATAACAAAGGCAGAACCCAAAGGGCATCACCACTCCTGTGTCTGTGTCTTACAGCAGCCCCTGGTGAGGCTGAAGGGAGGAGCCAACACGGGCGAAGGCCGCGTGGAGGTGCTGAAGAACGGGGAGTGGGGCACGGTGTGCGACGACAACTGGAACCTGGTGTCAGCCAGCGTGGTGTGCCGAGAGCTGGGCTTCGGCAGCGCCAAGGAGGCCATCACGGGAGCCAGGCTGGGCCAAGGTGAGCTCCACCACAGCTCCAGGGAGCTCCAGCACGCTCCAGGGAGCTCCACCACAGCTCCAGGGAGCTCCACCACAGCTCCAGGGAGCTCCAGCACGCTCCAGGGAGCTCCAGCACGTTCCAGGGAGCTCCACCACAGCTCCAGGGAGCTCCACCACAGCTCCAGGGAGCTCCAGCACGCTCCAGGGAGCTCCAGCACGCTCCAGGGAGCTCCACCACAGCTCCAGGGAGCTCCAGCACGCTCCAGGGAGCTCCACCACAGCTCCAGGGAGCTCCACCACAGCTCCAGGGAGCTCCATCACAGCTCCAGGGAGCTCCATCACAGCTCCAGGGAGCTCCAGCACGCTCCAGGGAGCTCCACCACAGCTCCAGGGAGCTCCATCACAGCTCCAGGGAGCTCCACCATGCTCCAGGGAGCTCCACCACAGCTCCAGGGAGCTCCACCATGCTCCAGGGAGCTCCACCACAGCTCCAGGGAGCTCCACCACAGCTCCAGGGAGCTCCACCACAGCTCCAGGGAGCCCTGGGCTCGGGAGGGTTCATCCCCAAACACCTGACACCAAATTCATCCCCAAGCACCAAATTCATCCCCAAACACCTGACACCAAATTCATCCTCAAACACCAGACACCAAATTCATCCCCAAGCACCAAATTCATTCCCAAACACCTGACACCAAATTCATCCTCAAACACCAAATTCATCCCCAAGCACCAGACACCAAATTCATCCCCAAACACCAAATTCATCCCTAACACCAGACTCCAAATTCATCCCCAAACACCAGAAACCAAATTCATCTCCAAACACCAAATTCATCCCCAAACACCAGACTCCAAATCCATCCACCAAACACCAGAGGTTTATGTCCAAAAAGGAGACAGAGGAGTCCTGGTACTTTAAGCAAATAAGAGGAGAGGCCATGGGGGTCTCAAATTTTTGGAGGATGCAGACTCCTTTTAATCCTAATTTCTCTCTCTCATTCCCCACTGGCTGAGGTACTTGAGAGGCACAGACTTCCCAAATCACCTAATACAGACCCCCTTCTAATCTATCTCCCCTTTGTCTTTTCCTTGTGTCCATCAGTGGGAATTCCTATGGAATTTATGGTTCCTCCCATTGTTTCTTTCATCTCTCAGTATCCAGTTTTATTCATCAGCAGGCCCCCAGCTTGTTTGTAAAGACAAATCCCTCATTCCTTTCACTGGTGCCCTGAATTAAGGAATGTTCCACCCCCAGGAACATCCCATGACTCAGGGCACGGTGGATTTTTGTCGGGATGTTCAATTTGAGGACCAGGAATTTCTTCCCTAACCTTAATGAGTCTCTTGGGGCCAGACTGGAATTCTGTGACTTAAAAAGATTCCCTGGAAAAAAAAGCCTGAGGATGATGAGTTTGACCTTTTGAGCAGGCAGCTGTTCCTGAGCAAAAGGTCAAACTCAGCATCCCAGTAATTAATTCTTAACAACTCGTCATTGTTCCAGTAATTAATTCCTAATTATCTCATCTGCTGCTCTGAAATTCCCTTTGAGTTCTCCAGAACCACACCGTGATGTAATGCATTACTAGAAGGTTCCTGGCAAAAAATGAGTCCTGGAGTCAGACTTCAAACGCTCCAATTTAAGAGCAGGACAGTAATTTAGCTCATTATAAATAGAAGGGCATTTGAACAGCTCAGAGCCAGGTTTGGGTTTGGATTTCCTGTCTTTGGGAGTTGGTTTAAATCCCAAAAAGTGGTCAAAGGTGAACTGAAACCACCTGGTGATTCCCACAGCCTGCTCCCAGGCTGGAAATCCAAAAAAAAAAAAATTAAAAAAAAATACACCAAATAGTTGTTGTCAGAATAAAAAAAATTTTAAATTAAAATTTTAAAAAATTAAACCAAACCCTTGTTGTGAAAATAACCAAAGAAAAAACAAAAAAAAAAAAAATCAGAAGACACCATGACCTTGTGGGAATAACCAAAAAAAGACACCAAATCCTTGTTGTGAGAATAACAAAAATAAAGACACCAAACCCTTGGGAGAATAATTTAAAAAAAATGACACCAAGCCCTTGTTGTGAGAATAATCACAAAAAAAAAAAAAAAAAAGACACCAAATCCTTTTTGTGAGAGTAACAAAAAAAAATTACACCAAATCTTTGTTGTGAGAAAAAAGAAATGGGGGAAATTTTGAGACTAAAGGAATGGGGGAAATTTTGAGACTAAAGGAATGGGGGAAAATTTGAAAAGAAAGGAATGGGGGAAATTTTGAGAATAAAGGAATGGGGGAAATTCCTTCAGCTTAGAGAAGGGGAGAGAAGGAAAAAACACGTGGGTGTCCTGAGTCTGGGAAGCTTTAACACTTGACCAAATCCACTGGATTTGCCAAAAACTCTCTTTGTGGTGGGCTGGAATTTGCTGATGTGTTTAAGGGCATGTAGGAAACAGCTTCATCATCCTGGGGCTGCCACGTGCCGGAGGAGAACGTGGAACGCGCTGTTCCACAGCCTGGAATCTCCTCTGCCTTCCCACACGCTTCCCTTTCCATTTTTTTTTCCTTTCCCTTCTGCTCATCCATCAGTGCTCCCTGTCAGGAGTGTCCCTTGGGATGGGTGATGTCCCTCCAGCAGCCAGAGGGTCCCGTTTTGGTTGGAAAAGGAGATTTTTCTGGCCCTGGATGCTCAGGGAGCTCTCCAAGCTCTCCATGCCGTGTCCCTGCTTACATTTTATTCTGTTCCAGCTGCACCCCAGGGAATTTGGGTTTTCTCAGGGTGCTTTGAAGGAGCAGCTTCACCATGGGTGTGGGAGGTTGGATTTCACAGCTAAATCAGCTCCCAGAGGCTGAACTGGGAATCCCAGTTCACAGAATTCACAGAATTCACAGAATTCACAGAATCCCCAGGTTGGAAGAGACCTTCAACATCATCGAGTCCAACCTAGCCCCAACAGCTCACCCAAACCCTGGCACCCAGTGCCACATCCAGGCTTTGTTAAACACACCCAGGGATGGTGACTCCACCACCTCCCTGGGCAGAACATTCCAGAACTTCATCACTCTTTCCATAAAACCTTTTTTCCTAATATCCAACCTGTATTTCCCTTGGCACAGCTTTGAGACTGTGTGCTCTGCTTCTGTCAGTGCTGCCTGGAGAAAGTTAAGACAAAGTGGGAGAGCAGTGGCTTCCACAGAGCTCAGGGTGTGGGAGGAGGATCCATCCACCTTTCATGGACGCAGATTAAACAATTCACCCTTATTTCCACAAGAGGATGAGACACTGAGCCCAGAGCTCATGGATGTGGTATTTTCAGAGACCCCCACTGAAGGCAGGAGTGATGCATCTGACTCCATGTTTTCACAAGGCTAATTGATTATTTTATGATCTATAGTATATCAAAGAATGCTATACTAAACTATTCTAAAGAATACAGAAAGGATACAGACAGAAGGCTAAAAGATAATAAAGAAAAACTGGTGACTCCTTCCAGAGTCCCAACACAGCCTGACTGTGATTGGTCATTAAATGAAAACAATTCACATGTTGGATAAACAATCTCCAACCACATTCCAAAGCAGCAAAACACAGGAGAAGCAAATCAGAGAATTATTATTTTAATTTTTTTTTTTTTTTTGAGGCTTCTCATCTTCCCAGGAGAAGAATCCTGGGCAAAGAGATTTTTCAGAAAATATGACAGTGACACATGGATGTGTTGATATCCTGGGAGGGAGAACATAGAATTAAACCCCAAGGAGTAGGTGAAGGCAAATGTTGGATGGACAAGCCTAATCCTGGGGGTTTTTAAGTGCAATGGCATGGAAGGAATGCAATTTTCCTCACATTTCAACATTTGGCTCCATTTCTGTGCCCCCATGTGCCATCATTTCCCCAAGAAGAGCAGCCCTGCCAGGGTTCTCTGGCTCAGAGAGGCCCTGCCCTTGTCCTTTGTCATCTTTGTCATCCTTGTCATCCCACTGGAGTGGCTTTGCCAGGCTGGGAATGTTGGCCTGGCTCCCCCCTGCATTCCTGGAGCTTCTCCCTCCAGTTCTGGTCAGGGCTTTATCCCCCTCAGCCCTTTGGTGGCTGCAGAATGACTGGGAAGTGCTGCCAGCTCCAGATGGGAACCACAGACAGGATTTTAATGAGAGAGGCAAAAACAAAGGACAAAATTCCCATTCCCAGCAGCCTCCCCCAGGAATGTCCCCCCACCCTGTCCAGCTGTGGTGGGAGGGATGGACACAGGGCTGGCCAAGTTGGCCAAACCCCATTAACAAATTGTGGGTGAAATTAAACCCAACACATTCACATCTCTGCCTTGTTCTTTCTAACCAGTTTTGGAAGCAGGAGCTGAGTTTTGCAGGAGGATCATTCCCTTCCATGCTTTTCTGATGGAAATTTCAATTTTCTGCTGCTGCTTATCCTGGGAAGACCCAAATTATTCCATTTTTCTGCCAGCACCTCAAGCCCATTCTCTGCAATTGTTCTCTGCTGTTTCCCTCAGTGCTGGAATCCTCAACCTGCCCCAGATTTCTTTTCCTGACTCCTCATCCACCCTGGGGATGTTTCATTCACAGCCAACGTGTCAATGTCCCGGTTCTATGTCAGGAATGTCAGGCCTTGACTGGAAGCAGATTCCAGCACAAAGACCCAGCCAGAAGGTCACAATTTGTGAATCCCTACAGCTGAAGTTTGTAAATTATGAAACAGTGGAAACTTGGTTTTTTCCTGGGATTCTTGCATGCTTGAGTTGCAGAGAATACTGGAAAGAATTTAACGGTGAAATGGTAACAATAATTTCACAGATTTTTGGTTTATTTTTACAAAAAATCAGCAGATTTTTTCCAAGTTTTGAATGCTGGAGGTCACTGTGGCGTTCACAACCTGCTGGGGTATCCCCTCACCACACAAAAGGACTTTTTCCCCTGGTTTTTTCCCCAAGGAATGGGTCCCATCCACCTGAACGAGATCGACTGCACGGGCTTTGAGAAGTCGGTCACGGACTGCAAGTTCAACACCGAGTCCCAGGGCTGCAACCATGAGGAAGATGCTGCTGTGAGGTGCAATGTGCCAGCCATGGGCTTCCAGAACCAGGTGAGGAGCTGAGGGATCCGGGTGGGAGGGAATTTTGGCTGGGAATTTTGGGCAGGAATTGGGCAGGAATCATTTCACCCAAGCCATGAGTATTTAATTCAGGTTTTACCTAAAAAAGGAGGGGAAATGAGGATGAGTGTCCCATTTTATGTGGGTTTTGTGCTCCCCTGAACTCGTCTCATGTGGTGTTTGCAGGGGTCCCAGGACGAGGGAAGAGATGAGAATCTTGACTTCATGTTTCAGGAGGCTGATTTATTATTTTATTATATATATTATATTAAAAAATTATATATTAAAACTATACTAAAATAATAGAAGAAAAGATTTCATCAAAAGGCTTGCAAGGAAAGGAATGGAATGATAATAAAATATTGTGGCTGGCCAGAGAGTCCGAAACAGCTGGACTGTGATTGGCCATCAATTAGAAACAACCACATGAGACCAATCAAAGATGCACCTGTGGCATTCCATAGCAGCAGATAATTATTGTTTTTCTTTTCCTCTGAGGCTTCTCAGCTTCTCAGGAGAAAAATCCTGGCAAAGGGATTTTTCATAAAATATCATGGCAACAGTCTCAGAGTCCTGAAATGAGGAAGGCCAGGTTTGAAGGAGTTTGGAGCAACCTGGGATGATCCAAGGTCCCTGCCCATGGCAGGAGGTGGCACTGGATGATTTTTAACCCAGTTTTCAACCTTTTCCAAGGCAACTATTCCATGATTCTGTGCTAGCTGCATGAACCAGACACAGATTCCTCTGAGTGCTCCTTCCAAAGGTCTGAAGGAGCAGGGAAGGAAAGCTTTCCCAGGGAATTCCTGCAGCTGGTCCAACCCATGGAACTGCCAGGCTTGGCTGGACCATCCCCTGCCAAGGTGGGAGAAGAGCTGAACTCCCTGAGCTCAAACCCAGGGGAGACTCCCAGTGCTGTTCCATGCCTGGATGGTTTCCCATGGCCTTCCCCTTGGGGACCCCCTCCTGATCCCACACAAAGGTGGGACACGGTGCTGCACAGCCAGAGTGCCCTGAGTCATTTCCCTTTGAAAGATTTGGGAATGTGTTCATCTTTTCCTGACTCCTCATCCACCCTGGGGATGTTTCATTCACAGCCAACGTGTCAATGTCCCAGTTCTATGTCAGGAATGTCAGGCCTTGACTGGAAGCAGATTCCAGCACAAAGACCCAGCCAGAAGGTCACAATTTGTGAATCCCTACAGGTCAATCCCTACAGGTCAATCCCCCAAAAGCTCTCCTTTTTGCCTGTCAGAATTCCCACTGTGGATGGGAAATCCCTCACCAGGGGTTCTCCAGCTCCGTGTTCAAGGGGGAGTTTTCTGCTGTGCAGCACCCAGGTCACTTCCAGCCAGGGACATCGATGATTCCAAACTTTTGGGGGAAAAAACCTCCTTCCCCACCTGTTGCCCTCTCCCTTGGAAGTTGGCAGTGGATTTAGGGGTTCTGTGTCCTGCAGCTTCGCCTGAGCGGGGGCCGCAACCCCTACGAGGGCCGTGTGGAGGTGCTGGCCGAGCGCAACGGGACCCTGAGGTGGGGCACGGTCTGCAGCCACAACTGGGGCACCGTGGAGGCCATGGTGGTGTGCAGGCAGCTGGGGCTGGGCTTTGCCAGCCACGCCTTCCAGGTGAGCCCTGTCACACCCCTAAACCTAACCCCAAAACAAACCCTAAACCTAAACCTAACCCCAAACATAACCCTAACCCTAAACGTAACCTTAAACCTAACCTTAACCCCAACCTTAACCCTAACCCCAACCTTAACCCTAACCTTAACCCTAACCCTAACCCTAACCAACCCTAATCTTAACCCTCACCCTAACCTTAACCTTAAGCCTAACCTTAACCCTAATATTAACCCTAACCCAGCCCCTGCCTGGGCCTCACATCTGGATGGGTGGGCTGGGGGTGCTGGAGGAGGAGGAGGAGGAGGAGGAAGGGTCATTCCAAAAGGAGCTTCAAGAGTTACAGGAATATTTACCAATACAGCCAGACAGGACCTGCCTGAGCTTGTCTGGCCCTTGGTGCTGAACCGAACAGCAGCACTGGGGTGTTTCACCCCACAGACACTTTGGGCTGCCTGGGTGTGTGGTGTTTCACCCCACAGACACTTTTGCCTGCCTGGGTGTGTGGTGTTTCACCCCACAGACACTTTGGGCTGCCTGGGTGTGTGGTGTTTCACCCCACAGACACTTTTGCCTGCCTGGGTGTGTGGTGTTTCACCCCTCAGACACTCTTTCCTGGCTGGGTGCTGCAGCTGGGCCCTGCAGACAAGTCCAGGCCTGCAGGAGCTCTGGTGCTGCTGGGATGGAGCTTCCCCCCATAACAGGGGCTGCTCCTCAGGTTTCCCTCTGTGGAGAAGCTTTCAGGCCATGGTGAAGGAAAGGAGTCGGTTCTGAGGGAGGGTTTGGATCCAGAGCTTTATTCTGGCCCTCAGGCCTCTGAATGCAGCACCAGCTCCCACAGAACTCCCTGAGCCCGTGGCTGCTGCTCCTTTGAACCCCGGGGAGAGGGGCAGGGAAGGGGCAGGGAGCCACCAAGCAGGGACAGGAGGGGAGGGACAAAGGGACAAAGGACACCTGGATGGCCCAGGGCCCCCCAGGGGTAGAGGGCATCCTTTGCATCTGCCCAATCACTCGAGGCCCTTCTGGAATGCCAGGACTGACAGACAGTGCTGGGAGGGGAAGGAGAGGTGACTGACACACCTGGCAGGGAATTATCAGGGAGGGATCTGAGGTTCTGCAGTAAACTTGAAATCACATTGCAATGAAGAGTGGAACTGGAAAGACCTTGAGAGTAAAATCTCATTGTACAACACTGTGGAGGTGGGGATTTGGAGTAGATGGAGCTCTGGAGGATAAAAAGTGAAGGAACTTGATCAGCAACTGGAATGATGGGATAAGGAGGAATGGCTTCCTACTGCCAGAGGGCAGGGTTGGAGGGAATACTGGGAATAAATTCTGCCCTGGGGCTGTGGTGAGGTCCTGGGATAGAATTCCCAGAGGAGCTGTGGTTGTCCCATCCCTGGAAGTGTCCAAGGCCGGCTTGGAGCCACCTGGGACAGTGGAAGGTGTCCCTGCCCATGGCAGGGGTGGAATGGGATGGGATTTAAGGTCCATATTCCCATATGGTGAATTGTTCTCCACCAGGCTTTTCCTGCTCACACTCAGAGTAGGATTAGATTGGATATTCAGGAGAAATCCTTCCCTGGGAGGGTGGGGAGGGGCTGGAATGGATTCTCTATGGAAGCTGTGGCTGCCCCATCCCTGGAAATGTCCAAGGCCAGGTTGGAAAGGTGTTGGAGCAACCTGGGGTAGTGGGAGGTGTCCCTGCCCAGGTGGGACTGGATGAGTTTTAAGATTTTTAAGGATTTGGTGATAAACATTCTGCTTCCCTGAGTTCTCTGTTGTTTTCTCACAGCTCAGGTTTCCTGACATTCACCAATCCCTACTTGGGCTGGTGGCTGCATGCAGGTTCTTGTCCCTCCCTGAAATGCAGAGGTCAGGTTCAAACTGGGGTCAGGTCTCCTGAAAAAATGAGATTTTGCTCCTGGAGTTGCTCTGGTGCTGCCCTGGGTGCAGCCCCATGAATTGTTGCTATTCCCTGCTCCTCCCTGCCCCAAACCCTCCCTGCTTCTGCATGGCCAGGAATGACACCTCAGTTCTGCCCCACCCCTGGGAGTGTCCCAGGCCAGGCTGGACAGGGCTTGGAGTGAGCTGGGCTGGTGGAAAGTGTCCCTGCCCATGGGATGAGCAATCCAAACCATTCCATGACCTCTGCCACCCTGGGCTCATGGACAGATCCCAACCATTCTCCATGGCCAGGGAGGGATCTGCAGATCCTCAGGGGACACTCAGGGCTTGGACACCCAGCAGGAAGGAGGCTGGAGCTGCCCACATGCTGCTGGAGCCATTCCCTGCTCCAGCTGCTTCCTCCAGCTGATTTCCCCCCATCAAACCCCGGGAGCTGAGGATCTCCACATCCCTGAGCGTGGCCTTTCCGACTGCCTGGCTCTGTTGACACAGCCCTGGGAGTCCAGCGAGGAAAAGGCATTTTTTCCCTGAGCTGAGGCTGCTGGAATTTGGAACAGAAAAGGCTCTTTTACTGCCCCAGCTCTGGAGCATAAAGCCCCAGTGTGCAGAACAGGGCAGCCCTGTGTGCTCCCAGCCTTCCCAAACAGCCGGGGGCAATCGGAGCTGGGGGACACCGGGGGTTTCTTTTCCTGGAAACTGCTCCCAGCCCGGGCACGGACACATCTCAGAGGATTTTTTTAGATTCTTTCTCCCCTCCCCTTCTCCCACGTTTTGGGGTTTGGGAGTTGATGTTGTGTCATTCCCATGAGTTTGGTAAAACTGGGGGAGGATGAGAGGAGAGGAAGTTTCATCAGGAACTGGAATGGTGGGACAAGGAGGAATGGCTTCCCACTGCCAGAGGACAGAGTTAGATGGGATATTGGGAATAAATTTCCCACTGCCAGAGGGCAGAGTTAGATGGGATATTGGGAATAAATTCATCCCTGGAACAGTGGCGAGGTCCTGGGATGAAATTCCCAGAGAAGCTGTGGCTGCCCCTGGATCCCTGGAAGTGCCCAAAACCAGGTTTAAACAACCTGGGATAGTGAGAGGTGTCCCTCTCCATGGCATGGGGTGGGACTGGATGGGATTCAAGGTTTTTAAGGATTTGGTGACAAAACTTCAGCTTCCCTGAGTCCCCTGTTGAACCATCCTTTGTCAAGATCCTCCTGGATAAAGTGGGGTCTTGCCCTGATCTTCCCTGGTGGGAGAATCCCCACTTCAGGCAGGTAGATATTCCCCTAAGAGCCACTAACCCCCAAGGAATGAGTGAAATGCCTTTACCTGCCTTTTTTTATGCCCAGGAAACGTGGTACTGGCACGGGGACGTCAGCGCCGACGACGTGGTGATGAGCGGGGTGAAGTGCTCGGGGACAGAGATGTCCCTGTCCCACTGCCGGCACGACGGCGCCCACGTGTCCTGCCCCAGGGGAGGGGGACGCTTCGGGGCCGGCGTGTCCTGCTCCGAGAGTGAGTGGCCCGGGATCTACCCCCCCGGGCAAGGGGGATGTGCAGGGGAACGGGGGGACCTGGATACGTCAAAACAACGCGGAATTTTAACTCCCTGAGAGGTTCTGGCTGTGGCTGCCCCGTCCCTGGGAGTGTCCAAAGGCAGCTTGGAGCGAGCTGGGATTGTGGAAGGTGTCCCTGCCTGGGGTGGGGTGGGGTGGGATGGGATGGGATCCATGGGATGGGATGGGATCCATGGGATCCATGGGATCCATGGGATCCATGGGATGGGATGGGATTGATGGGATTCATGGGATGGGATTCATGGGATGGGATTCAGGGGATTCATGGGATGGGATGGGATTCATGGGATGGGATCCATGGGATGAGATCCATGGGATTCATGGGATGGGATCCATGGAATTCATGGGATGGGATCCATTGGATGAGATCCATGGGATGGGATCCATGGGATGGGATGGGATGGGATGGGATGGGATGGGATGGGATGGGATGGGATGGGATGGGATGGGATGGGATCCAGGGGATGGGATCCAGGGGATGGGATCCAGGGGATGGGATCCAGGGGATGGGATGGGATGGGATGGGATCCAGGGGATGGGATCCATGGGATGGGATGGGATGGGATGGGATGGGATGGGATGGGATGGGATGGCACGGCACGGCACGGCATGGCATGGCATGGGATTTAAGGTCAACTACTCCCATATGGTCAATGGTTCCCCCCCAGGCTTTTCCTACTCAAACTCAAGAGTAGGATTAATTTGGATATTCAGGAGAAATTGTTCTTTTTGAGAGTGGCGAGGGAAGTTAATCAGGAGCTGGAATTATGGGATAGGAAGGAATGGCTTCCTACTGCCAGAGGACAGGGTTGGAGGGAATACTGGGAATAAATTCTGCCCTGGGGCTGTGGTGAGGTCCTGGGATGGAATTCCCAGAGGAGCTGTGGTTGTCCCATCCCTGGAAGTGTCCAAGGCCAGCTTGGAGCCACCTGGGACAGTGGAAGGTGTCCCTGCCCATGGCAGGGGTGGAATGGGATGGGATTTAAGGTCCATATTCCCATATGGTGAATTGTTCCCCACCAGGCTTTTCCTGCTCACACTCAGAGTAGGATTAGATTGGATATTCAGGAGAAATCCTTCCCTGGGAGGGTGGGGAGGGGCTGGAATGGATTCTCTACAGAAGCTGTGGCTGCCCCATCCCTGGAAATGTCCAAGGCCAGGTTGGACAGGGCTTGGAGCAACCTGGGATAGTGGGAGGTGTTGGGGCTGGAAGTGCCTGATCTTTAAAACCCCTTCCCAGCCAAACCATTTCATGGCCCTCCAATTAGCACTGAGTGAGTCTGATTAGCATTCCATGTCAGGTCATTCCACGGCACTCTGATTAGCATTGAGTGAGCCTGAGGAGCTCGGTGGCAGAACCATCGTGCACCTCCAGCAGCCACTTTCATATTGGAATATCACCAATATTGTGGGCAGGACGTGCCTTGGCTTGTCTGGCCCTTGCTGCTGAACCAAACAGCAACACTGGGGTGTTTGACCCCACAGACACTTTTGGCTGCCTGGGTGTGTGGTGTTTCACCCCACAGACACTTTGGGCTGCCTGGGTGTGTGGTGTTTCACCCCACAGACACTTTGGGCTGCCTGGGTGTGTGGTGTTTCACCCCTCAGACACTTTGGGCTGCCTGGGTGTGTGGTGTTTCACCCCACAGACACTTTTGCCTGCCTTGGTGTGTGGTGTTTCACCCCACAGACACTCTTTCCTGCCTGGGTGCTGCAGCTGGGCCCTGCAGACAAGTCCAGGCCTGCAGGAGCTCTGGTGCTGCTGGGATGGAGCTTCCCCCCATAACAGGGGCTGCTCCTCAGGTTTCCCTCTGTGGAGAAGCTTTCAGGCCATGGTGAAGGAAAGGAGTCGGTTCTGAGGGAGGGTTTGGATCCAGAGCTTTATTCTGGCCCTCAGGCCTCTGAATGCAGCACCAGCTCCCACAGAACTCCCTGAGCCCGTGGCTGCTGCTCCTTTGAACCCCGGGGAGAGGGGCAGGGAAGGGGCAGGGAGCCACCAAGCAGGGACAGGAGGGGAGGGACAAAGGGACAAAGGACACCTGGATGGCCCAGGGCCCCCCAGGGGTAGAGGGCATCCTTTGCATCTGCCCAATCACTCGAGGCCCTTCTGGAATGCCAGGACTGACAGACAGTGCTGGGAGGGGAAGGAGAGGTGACTGACACACCTGGCAGGGAATTATCAGGGAGGGATCCGAGGTTCTGGGGTAAATTCTGAAATCACACCGCAACGCTTTCGGGGTGATTTTATTTCATTTAAACCACCCATCCCTCACCGCAGCCGCCCCTGACCTGGTGCTGAACGCGGAGCTGGTGGAGCAGACGGCCTACCTGGAGGACAGGCCCATGTTCCTGCTGCAGTGTGCCCTGGAGGAGAACTGCCTGGCCAGCTCGGCCCACAACACCTCGCTGACCTCGGGCTACCGGCGCCTGCTGCGCTTCAGCTCCCAGATCCACAACAACGGCCAGTCCGACTTCAGGCCCAAGAACGGCCGCCACGCCTGGGTGTGGCACGACTGCCACCGGTGGGTGCCACACCCGGGGTCCCTGTCACCCTCCAGCCCCTCCTGCTGCCACGGGGAAATCTTGTCCCAGCTTTGTCCCAGCTTTGTCCCAGCTTTGTCCCGGTTTTGTCCCAGCTTTCTCCTGATTTTGTCCCAGCTTTCTCCTGGTTTTGTCCCAGTTTTGTTCAAATTTTTTCCTGGTTTTGTCCTGATCTTTTCCTGATTTTGTCCTGGTTTTGTCTCAGTTTTGTCCCAGCTTTGTCCTGGTTTTGTTGTGGTTTTGTCCTGGTTTTGTCCCGATTTTGTCCTGGTTTTTTCCCGGCTTTGTCCCAGCTTTGTCCCGGTTTTGTCCCGGTTTTGTCCCAATTTTGTCCTGGTTTTGCCCTAGCTTTGTCCCAGCTTTGTCATGATTTTGTCATGGTTTTGTCCTGGTTTTGTCCCACCTTTGTCCCAGTTTTGTCATGGTTTTTTCCTGTTTTTGTCCCACCTTTGTCCCAGTTTTGTCATGGTTTTGTCCTGGTTTTGTCCCAGTTTTGTCCCAGTTTTGTCCTGGTTTTGTCCCAGCTTTGTCCCAGTTTGTCCTGGTTTGCCCCTCAGTTTGGTGGTTGTAAGCAACATTCCCTGGATTTTGGGAATTCGTTCTTCCTTGGGCTCTTTCTTCATTCAGTTCTTAAGCAGTTCAGAATTAGGCGCTGTCTGTGCCCCGCTCTGAGCTGAGCTTTGCAGCTGGGCCCTGCTGGGTCTCAGTGCAGGGCTCCAGGGCTGGGATGGGCATTCCCAGGTGCCATTTGTGGGGTTTTTGTAGGAATTCAGGCCAGGCCTCCAGTCTGTGCCCGTGGGTGGGGTGGGGGGAATTGTCTGGGTCCAAAAACAGCCACTGGCACTGGGAGGAGGGAAAGGAGAGGAATTGTTTCTGTCTGAGCTGTGTGAAATGGAAAATGGGGGTTTGGAGGGACATTTTGGGGCCCAGGGGAAGGGGTGGTTGTGGTGAATTAGAGATGGAGCAGCTCTGCTGGGAGGAAAGGCTGAGGGAACTGGGAATGTTCACCTGGAGAGGAGACGGCTCCAGGAGAGCTCAGAGCCCCTTGCAGGGCCTGAAGGGGCTGCAGGAGAGCTGGAGAGGGACTGGGGACAAGGGATGGAGGGACAGGACACAGGGAATGGCTCAAACTGGTAAAGGGGAGATTTGGGTGGGATATTGGGAAGGAATGAGGCTGGGAGGGGCTGGGATGGAATTCCCAGGGAGCTGTGGCTGCCCCTGGATCCCTGAAGTGCCCAAGGCCAGGCTGGAATAACCTGGGGCAGGGGGAGGTGTCCCTGCCATGACAGGGGTGGCTCTGGATGGGATTTGAATCCCTTCCAACCCAAACCATTCCATGATTTTTTCACACCTGGGAGTTGAGTTTGCACAGACAGGACATGGGAACCCTTCACCCACTACATGCAGGTTACCTGAGCAGTTTCTCACCTGGAAAAGGACAAAAAAATGCTGGAATTCTGCATTTTTTTTATGCATCTCAACCCCACTAAAACTCAGCAGCTGGGAGGTGTTTTTGCACTTATTTTTGACAAAATTCATCCCATAAATGCATCATTTTTCAAGGAATTAAGACAGTTTTGGGGAAATTGAGGGGGGAAAGGGAGCTGGAGGCCATCCAGGTGCTTTGCTGTGAAATGTGGACTGGTACAAGGTGGATTTTTCCCTTATTTGAGGTAAAAGGCAGTGAAATAATTCCATGCACCCCCTGCTCCTGTCCTGCTTAAAAAACTGGGGAAACACCAGAGTGGTAAATTTTAAATCTTAGAGTTCTTTATAATCTTCCCAAAGAGCTGAGATGTGCAGGTAGCACTGTAAAGGGAGAACTTGGAGCAATTTTGGACACAGTGGAAGGGAGGTGGGATGGGAAAGGGTGAGCAAGAGGCCAGGAGCCATCTGTGCTCCAAACTGGAACCAGTTTAGATGGACAGGGATGAACTCAATCGCTCTTCAATCTTTCCAGTCTGTGAACAGCAGAGTGTAAACATCCCAGGGAGTGACTCAGGCATAGCTCAGAAACTGAGTCAGGCTCGAGAAGCTCAAACTTGCATCGAATTCATTGATTTGAGCCAAATCTGCCTCAAATCAACAGCTCGGCCTTGGCCTTGGGCCTCTGCTCTGCCTCCCGCCCTGGGAGCTCCTGTTTGGATGTGGAAGTAGAGTAAAAATGGGAAAGACCCCAAGCAGGGAGTGAAAAATTATTTCATTTTTCATTCTGGCAGATGGCAACTTCTGGATTTTTTTTTCTTGTTTTTAGTGAGGGGAAACACAGGAAAAATTTCCTCCCCTTCCCTCTTTGCTCATGCCCCATCTGTAAATCCGTGAGCAATGATGGTGATTGGAAATGTTTCAGCCTTGATTATTTTTACAGCTGGAAAGGAGTGGATTTATGCCCATTTTTCTTCTTTTTTTGTCCTCTTTTTTTCTTTTTTTTTTTTGTTTTTAATTCTTAAGCAACTGGTTCTGAGTTAGGCCCTGTCTGTGCCTCGCTCTGAGCTGAGCTTTGCAGCTGGGCCCTGCTGGGTCTCAGTGCAGGGCTCCAGGGCTGAGATGGACATTCCCAAAGCTGGGATAGGCATTCCCAAAGCTGGGATGGGCATTCCCAGAGCTGGGATTCCCATTCCCAAAGCTGGGATACCCATTCCCAAAGCTGGGATAGGCATTCCCAAAGCTGGGATCAGCATTCCCAGAGCTGGGATTCCCATTCCCAGAGCTGGGATAGACATTCCCAAAGCTGGGATAGGCATTCCCAAAGCTGGGATAGGCATTCCCAGTGCAGAATGGGCATTCCCAAAGCTGGGATAGGCATTCCCAAAGCTGGGATAGGCATTCCCAAAGCTGGGATTCCCATTCCCAAAGCTGGGATAGGCATTCCCAAAGCTGGGCTAGGCATTCCCAAAGCTGGGATCAGCATTCCCAAAGCTGGGATAACCCATTCCCAAAGCTGGGCTAGGCATTCCCAAAGCTGGGATTCCCATTCCCAAAGCTGGGATAGGCATTCCCAGTGCTGGGATAGACATTCCCAAAGCTAGGACAGACATTCCCAAAGCTTTGACAGGCATTCCCAAAGCTGGGCTAGGCATTCCCAAAGCTGGGATTCCCATTCCCAGAGCTGGGATTCCCATTCCCAAAGCTGGGACAGACATTCCCAAAGCTGGGATTCCCATTCCCAAAGCTGGGGTGACACAGAGTGGTTTCAGGTCCCACTCCAGTTGTCTCCCTGCTCCCTCATTCCCTGGATTTGCTCCCAGTTCCAAGGCTGGGCTCAAATCCAAGGGGTTGCATCAGCATCACCCACTCTGCTATGCCCAGCCCTGACCACGTGCAGTCCAGCTGGGCTAAAGCTCAGCTTAACTCTCTGCTGAGCCAGCAGTGGGGCTTAAAAAACCCAATGTCCCCAGAGTGCAATCTCACCCGAACCCTGCTGGGTTGGCTTTGCTAATCAGGGATCTAAACAGGGACTCTGGGCTCTCTCCTGGCCTTTGCTGGAATGTTCCCCAGGCTGGGCTGACACATCCCAGTTTAAAACCAGGAAGTGTCTCCCGGGTGAAAACCCAGCTCTGAGCAGGGTGAAAGAAGCTGCTCCAGCTGTTGGTTTTTTTTGCTGATAAATTCACATTCTGCTGCTTAAAAAGTTAATCACTAAAAGCAGCCAGGTCTTGGCAGAGCCAGCTCTGTGTGAAATATTCCTGGGAAATGATGGGGCTGCTCCAAGGAATGATTTTTTTGGTGGATTGTTTGCCCTTCCTGTCACTATAAAACATTGTGATCCCACAAAAGTTGGAGCAAGGGACTTAATAAATGTCCCAGGCCAGGTCGGACAGGGCTTGGAGCAACCTGGGATAGGGGAGGTGTCTCTGCCATGGACAGGGACAAAATGATCCTTAAATCCCTCTCCACCCAACCAGTCCGGGATTAGATGTAAATAAATCCCAGGAGGCAGCGGGAGGGGTGATGGAGCCACACAGGATCATCCCCAGGGAATATTTCCTGGGAATTTTCCTCCCCACCCAACCAGTCTGGGATTAAATGTAAATAAATCCCAGGAAGCAGCGGGAGTGGTGATGGAACCACACAGGATCGTCCCCAGGGAATATTTCCTGGCTGGAGTTGTCCCATTCCTGCAGCTCCACTTGGCCTTTCAGCCCTGGTAATTAAAGGGCAATTAATTAGAGGGGTAAATTAATGATCCCTGGGGATAATTGTCCCTGTCTGTCCCCACAGGCACTACCACAGCATGGAGGTGTTCACCCACTACGACCTCCTGAACCTCAATGGCACCAAGGTGGCCGAGGGACACAAGGCCAGCTTCTGCCTGGAGGACACCGAGTGCGAGGCAGGTCTGTGCCAGGGCCCCCTGTCCCGGGAATTCCATCCCCTTCCCAAGGAGGTGACAGCTCCTGAGGGATCAACAGGGCCTGGCAGGAGCCAGGAACCAGCCCTGGATGGATGGATGGATGGATGGATGGATGGATGGATGGATGGATGGATGGATGGATGATGGATGGATGGATGGATGGATGGATGGATGGATGGATGGATGGATGGATGGATGATGGATGGATGATGGATGGATGATGGATGGATGATGGATGGATGGATGATGGATGGATGGATGGATGGATGGATGGATGGATGGATGGATGGATGGATGGATGATGGATGGATGGATGGATGATGGATGGATAGATGGATGGATGGATGGATGGATGGATGGATGATGGATGGATGATGGATGGATGGATGGATAGATGATGGAATAGATCAATGGGATGGATGGATGGATGGATGGATGCATGGATGGATGGATGGATGGATGATGGATGGATGATGGATGGATGATGGATAGATGATGGAATAGATCAATGGGATGGATGGATGGATGGATGGATGCATGGATGGATGGATGGATGGATGATGGATGGATGATGGATGGATGGATGATGGATGGATGGATGGATGGATGGATGGATGGATGGATGGATGGATGGATGATGGATGATGGATGGATGGATGATGGATGGATGATGGATGATGGATGGATGGATGATGGATGGATGATGGATGATGGATGGATGATGGATGGATGATGGATGATGGATGATGGATGGATGGATGGATGGATGGATGATGGATGATGGATGGATGATGGATGGATGATGGATGGATGATGGATGGATGGATGATGGATGGATGGATGGATGGATGATGGATGGATGGATGATGGATGGATGATGGATGGATGGATGATGGATGGATGGATGATGGATGGATGATGGATGGATGGATGGATGATGGATGGATGCATGGATGGATGAATGGATGCATGGATGGGAACCCCCCAGGTCCCCCATTCTCTTTTCCACCCTCAGCTCCCTCCATCCCACCTCTGAGCTGCTCCAGAAACCCAAATTGTTCATTTTCTGCTCCCCACCCAGTGAGGAATTCCAAAAGAAGCCTCCAGCTGCTGAGAGGTGGCAGCTCCTTAAATCCCATCCAAAACACCACCCCTGGAGTTTATCCCTGTCCATGGGGAACAAGCAGGAATTTTCTGGGAATTCTGCTGCGGATTTGACACTTTTTGCCTGGATTCTCCTCCTCTAGACGTGCAGAAGCAGTACGAGTGTGCCAATTTTGGGGAGCAGGGGATCACCGTGGGCTGCTGGGACGTTTATCGGCACGACATCGACTGCCAGTGGATCGACATCACCGACGTCCCTCCCGGGGATTACCTCTTCCAGGTGGGACAGACGGATTTGGGACACCCCTGCTGCTTTTATCCTACCAATCAGATCCAGAATTCACCAAATTGGTTCATTTGACACACCCAGCTTCTGTTTATAAAGGGATTTTATTCCAAGATGCCTTAAAGATAAAGGATTATCCACCAGGATAATCACACAAGGGAAAAATCAGGGCCCATGAGCACAGTTTGGAGATGAAAGTCTTACAAAAAATCCATGTCCAGCTAATCCTGGGTAGGCCCAGCCCAGCTGATGTTGTTGTCAGTGTTGTCACCCCCCCAAAGCACAGCACCCCTCTTTGAGGCTGGTTGTAAGCAGCATTCCCTGAATTTTGGGATTCCCAGGTACCGGTTTTGGGGTTTTTGCAGGAATTTGGGCCAGGCCCGTGGGGGGAATTGTCTGGGTCCAAAAACAGCCACTGGCACGGGAGAGGAGGGAAAGGAGAGGAATTGTTTCTGTCTGAGCTGTGTGAAATGGAAAACGGGAGTTTGGAGGGACATTTTGGGGCCCAGGGGAAGGGGTGGTTGTGGTGAATTAGAGATGGAGCAGCTCTGCTGGGAGGAAAGGCTGAGGGAACTGGGAATGTTCACCTGGAGAGGAGACGGCTCCAGGAGAGCTCAGAGCCCCTTGCAGGGCCCGAAGGGGCTGCAGGAGAGCTGGAGAGGGACTGGGGACAAGGGATGGAGGGACAGGACCCAGGGAATGGCTCAAACTGGAAAAGGGGAGATTTGGGTGGGAGATTGGGAAGGAATGAGTGTGGGGAGGGGCTGGGATGGAATTCCCAGGGAGCTGTGGCTGCCCCTGGATCCCTGAAGTGTCCAAGGTGAGTTTGGAGCACCCTGGGGCAGGGGGAGGTGTCCCTGCCATGGCAGGGGTGGCTCTGGATGGGATTTGAATCCCTTCCAACCCAAACCATTCCATGATTTTCTGACACCTGGGAGCTGAGTTTGCACAGACAGGACATGGGAACTCTTCACCCACCCACCAGGTGAGCAGTTTCTCACCTGGAAAAGGAACCAAAAATGCTGGAATTCTGCCAGGGAAGCCAGGGAATGGCTTCCACTGCCAGAGGGCAGGGATGGATGGGATTTTGGGATGGAATTCCCAGGGAGCTGTGGCTGCCCCTGGATCCCTGGCAGTGCCCAAGGCCAGGCTGGAGCCTCTGGGACAGTGGGAGGTGTCCCTGCCCTGCCAGGGGTGGCTCTGGATGGGATTTCAGGTCCCTTCCCACCCCAACCATCCCAGGACTCCCTGACTGAGCCTTTATTCCCTGACCTGCCTTTATTCACCTCATTTCTCTCCCTTTACGAAACAAATCCCATTTCCATTTTCTGCCAAGAAAATGCCGTAAAAAACAACTGATTCTGCCAAATCCCCCTTACAACAACCCCACCCCTGTCCCTCCACCCCTCCCAGGTCGTGATCAACCCCAACTATGAGGTGGCAGAGTCGGATTATTCCAACAACGTCATGAAATGCCGGAGCCGCTACGACGGGCAGCGCATCTGGATGTACAACTGCCACATAGGTGAGGGCTGGCACCCCCCAGGCACGCCCCAAGGATTCCTCTCAGACAAGGAATTTCATGTTTCCCTCCCTTGAAAAGCTCTGGTGCAATCCCAGTGTCCTGGGAAATTCCTTCTTCACAAAACCCAATTATTCTGCCGAGCTGGGATCTCATCGGATCACGAATCTTCTCTTGGAAAACAAACAAAGCAGTGGGAAAGAGAATCCCTGCTGTACCAGGCAGGAATTAAAATGTCCCTGGAATGTCAGGGAAATCTCTGTTTTCTTGGAAAAAGTTAAAATATTATCATTTGGTATTTTTCTTTTTGGTCGTGGAAATATCAAAGCCAAGCTAATTTAAATTTGGCTTCTTCCATTGTCAAAACCATGGAAAATGGAATTAACTTGGGGGTTTTTTAGGACTGTTTTTACCACAGAAAATGAATTAACACAACTCCCTGCCCAGCTGCAAATAAAACCAGCTTTGAAAATTCCCTTCTTCAAGGAATATTTTTCCTGGAAAAAGAAAAAATCTCCAGATTTTTCTCATTATTTTCTTGGGATTTTAGCAGAAAATTCTGGTCTTGTGTGTCACATTTCAGACTGTGACCTCGTTCAGGAAAGTGAAGCCCATTCCAGCTGCTGCTCGGGCTCTGCAGCTGAGCTGGGAGACATTTCTGGTTGAAAATAAAGGTTTTAACTTTCACTTTCTCCTAATTAGAGAGAAATTAGGGTTCAGTTCTGGTTCAGAGCAGAGCCCTCACACCCTCACAGGCTTTGTTGGGCCTCACTTTTTATTTTTTAAGCACCAAACCAGTGAAATTTGGGTAATTCAGTCCTGCAAACCCACATCCAGCCCTCCTGGGACTCCTGGCTGTGCCAGTTAGGGCAAGATTCAATTAACACTTCATTTAATTAACACTTCATTTAATTAACCCCCAAACCTTTAAGCCCTTCATTTCCAGGGCACTGGTTCCACCCAGTCCCAGTGTTCCAAAGTGCTTTTCCCTGCTCACCCTGTGCTCTCCTGGTGCTCCCCAGGGTTTTTCCCATTCTCTCCCCATTTTCCAAGGGATTTTCCCTCTCCTGGTGTTCCCCAGGGTTTTTCCCATTCTCTCCCCATTTTCCAAGGGATTTTCCCTCTCCTGGTGTTCCCCAGGGTTTTTCCCTGCTCACCCTGCACTTTCCCAATGTTCCCAAGTGTTTTTCCCATGTTCTCTTGGTCTTCCCAAGGGTTTTCCCCTCTCCCAGTGATCCCAAGGGTTTTTCCCATGCCCTCCCCATGTTCCCAGGTGTTTTTCCCTCTCCTGCTGTTCCCAGGGAGTTTTCCTTGTGCTCTCCCAGTGTTCCCAAGTGCTTTTCCCTCTCTTGGTGATCCCAAGGGTTTTCCCCCATGCTCCACTGTTGTTCCCAAGGGTTTTTCCTGTGTTGTCCCAGTGATCCCAAGGGTTTTTCCCACTCCTGGTGTTCCCAAGGGTTTTCCTTGTGCTCTCCCCATATTCCCAAGTGCTTTTCCCTCTCCCAGTGATCCCCAATGTTTTCCCTGCACTCTCCTGCTGTTCCCAAGGGTTTTACCTGTGTTCCCAAGTGTTTTTCCCATCCTCTCCCAGTATTCCCAGGTGTTTTCCCCTCTCCTGGTGTTCCCAAGGGTTATTCCCATGCTCTCCTGTGTTCCCAAGGGTTTTCCCAGTATTCCCAGGTGTTTTTCTCTCTCCTGGTGTTCCCAAGTGTTTTCCCCATGCTCCCCCCATGTTCCAAGTGCTTTTCCCTCTCCCAGTATTCCCAAGTGTTTTCCTTGTGCTTCCCCCCATGTTCCCAAGGGTTTTTTCTATGCTCTCCTGGTGTTCTCAAAGGTTTTCCCTGTGCTCTCCCAGTGTTCCCAAGGGTTTTCCTTGTGCTCTCCCCATGTTCCCAAGGGTTTTTCCCTCTCCCAGTGATCCCCAATGTTTTCCCTGCACTCTCCTGCTGTTCCCAAGGGTTTTACCTGTGTTCCCAGGTGGTTTTCCCATTCTCTTCCACTGTTCCCAAGTGTTTTTCCCTCTCTCTCCCCTGGTGATCCCAAGGGTTGACCCCATCTTCTCCTGGTGTTCCCAAGGGTTATTCCCATGCTCTCCCCATGTTCACAGGTGTTTTTCCCTCTCCTGATGTTCCCAAGTGTTTTTCCCATCCTCTCCCAGTATTCCCAGGTGTTTTCCCCTCTCCTGGTGATCCCAGGGGTTATTCCCATGCTTTCCTGTGTTCCCAGGTGTTTTTCTCTCTCCTGGTGTTCCCAAGGGTTATTCCCATGCTCTCCTGATGTTCCCAAGGGTTTTCCCAGGTGTTTTTCCCTCTCCTGGTGATCCCAAGAGTTATTCCCATCCTCTCCCCGTTCCCAAGTGTTTCTCCCTCTCCTAATGTTCCCAAGGGTTATTCCCATGCTCTCCTGTGTTCCCAAGGGTTTTCCCAGTATTCCCAAGTGTTTTTCCTTCTCCTGGTGTTCCCAAGGGTTATTCCCATCCTCTCCCAGTGTTCCCAAGTGTTTTTCCCTCTTCTGGTGATCCCAAGGGTTATTCCTGTGCTCCCCTGTGTTCCCAAGGGTTTTTCCCAGTGTTCCCAAGTGTTTTTCCCTCCCCTGGTGATCCCAAGTGTTATTCCCATGCTCTCCTGGTGATCCCAAGGGTTATTCCCAGTATTCCCAGGTGTTTTCCCCTCTCCTGGTGTTCCCAAGGGTTATTCCCATGCTCTCCCCATGTTCACAGGTGTTTTTCCCTCTCCTGATGTTCCCAAGTGTTTTTCCCATCCTCTCCCAGTATTCCCAGGTGTTTTCCCCTCTCCTGATGTTCCCAGGGGTTATTCCCGTGCTCCCCTGTGTTCCCAAGGGTTTTTCCCAGTACTCCCAGGTGTTTTTCCCTCTCTCCAGGTGGTTCCTTCAGCGAGGAGACGGAGCAGAAGTTCGAGCACTTCAGGGGACTCACAAATAACAACGTCTCTGCCCGGTAGAATTCCCACTAATTTAAGGAAGCCTGGACTCCTGCTCCGGCCCTTCCCAACCACTGCCCCCAGGAAATGGAGCCTCCTCCAAGCTCGGAGTTTCAGCCCAATCCCTCCTCAAGGAGCCTCTCCCTCCCCACTTTAGGTGCTCAGGCCACCCCTCGGTGCCTCCTGCAATTCCAGCTCTCCTCAGCTCCAGCTCTTCACCATTCCAAAGATTCCTCCCACGTTTTGCAGCACTCCTCGCCTCAGGTTGGGTGCCAGCCACCCAAAAGTGCCTTTATCCTTCATTTCCGAGGCATTCTTTGGGAATTTCCAGCTCTTTTCCACTCCCAGTGCCTGTTTGTGCTGCTGCTTCCTGCGCCCCTCCTCAGCACTGACTCCAGTTCAGCAAGGAAACGGAAGGAAAGGAAAAACTTTAAAAAAACCAACAAAAAAAAAAAAAAAGAAACAGGGAAAAAAGGAGCAGCTTTTTGTGAGCAGAACAGTGAAAAGCTGAATTTAATACTGCAGTGAAAACGCTTGGATCCAACAACGGCCACGCTCCGGAGGGGAGCAAACGCAGAACCTGGAATCTCACAGGGAATTTTCAATTTCACAGAGAATTTCACAGGGAATTTTCAATTTCACAGAGAATCTCATATGGAATCTCACAGGGAATTTTCAATTTCACAGAGAATCTCATATGGAATCTCACAGGGAATTTTCAATTTCACAGAGAATTTCACAGGGAATTTTCAATTTCACAGGGAATCTCATATGGAATCTCACAGGGAATTTTCAATTTCACAGGGAATCTCATATGGAATCTCACAGGGAATCAAAGCTCTCTGAAGTGCCCCAGAACTCAGCAGATTCCCAGGGATGAGGCCCCTGGGCTGGGAATTCCCATCCCACAGGGATCCCCACACCCACCAGGGGCTGTGCCCACCCCGGAATCACCTCCTGGCCGGACATTCCATCTCCCTTTGCAAGGATGAATCATCCTTGTGCACCTTGCAGAGGGAATTTCTGCCTCTCATCCCCAAGGATCTGCTCCTGTGGGAATTCCTCTGTTTGTTTGAGGACACACAGAGCTCCAATAAAAACCTTTTCCCTGGGAAAAAAAAAAATATATATATATCTATATATCTATCACTTTAGAAGCCCTTGGTGTATTTTCTCCTCACAATTCATGGAAGTTTGGGGGTTTTCCCCCCCTCTCCTACATCAAAGTTACCTGGAATTCCACAGGGAATTCCAAACTTCCCCCAAACCCCCACCTCACAGGGATGTTGTGAGGCTTAAAAATGCAGAAATATTTTGAGTATTTGTCATTGCTCCAGTGCTCCAGAGGGCACTGGGTTTTAACCTCCTGGCAATTGGAAAATTCCAGTTTTTCCCCAGAATTCCAGACTGGAGCAGGAGCAGAGCCTGGGATGGGGGTGGAAGCTCATTTTAAACCCAGTTCTGGGCACATCAGCACAGGCAAATTCTGGAGTTTTTTTCCCTAATGAGCAATTTTTCCCTAATGAGGTTTTCTTCCTCACCAACAGGGAACTTTCAGGCTCTTGAAACTCTGTAAAGAAGGAAAAAATTCCCTAAAACTTGGATTCACTGCCTGTCAGTTTTCTGGGATATCTGAACAGCAACATCACAACAAACTTGGAACAGATTTTTCAACTCCTGCCCTTGCTTAGAGTTAATTTTTGGCCCCAAAAAAAAAAAAAAAAAAAAACACCACAAAAAACTCCCAATTTTCTTAACTCTTAATGCCTATTTTTTGTTGGAAAACAGAGCAAGAACAAGGACTAAAGAAACCCCCTCATTCCTGCAGCTGCCCCAAAGGCTCTGAAAGCCCCAGCACAGAACCCCAGCACTCCCAGGGCTCCAAAAATCCCCAGCAAGAATTCCCAGCACAGGAACAGCCCCGCGGCACCGCCCGCCCTGCGTGCATTCAAGAGCACAGCCAAGCTCATCCTGACGGCCTCGGGCTTGCTCTGGGTGGGTTTTTGGGATTATTCCTCCTGCTCCAAGGATTCTGGCTGGAAATCTTCACTCTCCGTGGGCTCCTGCTGCCGCTGCCTCCAGCCCAGGGCGTGGGACAGGAGCCTCCTGGCCACGGCCGTGTCTGTCTGCGGCCGCTCCTTCCCCAGGTGAAGCAGCTCTAGGCAAAGATGAAAAACAAATCAGGGGCAGGGAGGAATTCGTGCTTAAATCCCCCCAGATCAGCTTTTTTCCCTGCTGTTTTATTCGTTTATTGACATCCAATCTTTCTGTCTCGGTGAATAAATTGGGATTTTTTTTTTTCAGGGTTAAGGAATTCCACGTTTTTCACGGGATTGTTTGGTCGCCATAAAGGTTCAGGGCTCTTGTGCTGGGTGGAAAATTGTTCCCCATCCTCTTCCTGGCAAAATTCCCAACATCCCATCCCTGTGAATTGGAAAAATTGCCAACATCCCATCCCTTTCCACACCTGGAAAAACCCAGGCCATTTATCCATTTATCCATTGAAACTCCTCAAAACCAGCTGCCAAAATCCTTGGAAAACAAAAAAAACCCTGCATTTAAAATGATATCTGAATATATCAGATAACTTGGGAAGCCCCTTGGTCAGTGCCCTCCATTTTTTGGATTGCTCCAATTCCATCTGCAAGGAAATCAACCAAAATGTCACCAAGTCCACCAAAATTTGGATTTGGGGATTAATTAATTAATCCTTTATCAATTTGAAGTTGTTATCTGCACAGCAAAGGTGGGGGACTTTGTTTTTCCAGAAGTTTCATTCTTTAAGGAAAAAAAAAAAATTAAAAAAAATTTTTAAGAGACACTGTCAGCTAATTCAAATCCAAATTTGTGTTTGGAAAATAATCAATTGAAACTAGATGCCAACAGAATTAATTGTTATATTTAATTATTAATTAATTAAATAATTAATTAATAATAAAGAAAAATTTAAAATAATTATATTTTATTTTAACCTCATTCACAAGAGTGAATAAATGAAAAAAAAAAGATGAAGGGGAGATGCAAATAAACCAAAATTTTGGATCTTTCCTTTAAATCCAGCAGTGCTGAACCTCAGGAATTTGTTCCTGTGCCAGTGTCCCTTTAAAGCATCAAAATTGGAATTTATTCTGACTGCAGTGAGCTGGAAAAACCCAGGAATTGTTGGTTCAGAGTCTCTGCTGCTGCTGAGGTTCATGGCTTTGCTTTCCTGTGGCAACTGGACCTGATCAATCTGATTGAAAGGCAATGAAATCAATCAATCAACCAATCAATAATCAATCAATCAATCAATGGTAATCAATCAACTGATGTTCATGGCTCAGCTTCACCGTTTCTACTTCCTGAATAAAATTATGCCAACCACAAGATTGGGTTTGTCTCCTTTGGATTGCCAGGGGGAGAGGGAAGAGAAAATTCCTGGGGAATTCGATGGCAAAAAATCCCAATTCCAGCACAACCCTTCCCTTCCAGCTGCCCAAAATCGCAGCAAATTGCACCCAAAAAAAAAAAAAAAATTAAATCTGAATTCCAGCAAAACTCCACACCACAGCTCAGTGCCAAGAAATCCATAAAAAAACCCATTCAGAATGAAAAATAATTGGTCCTGAGTGTGAATTTTCTCATGAATTTGTCATCTGGGCCAGGGAGGAGTGGGAAATGCAGGAGAAATGGGGTGGATTTGGGGAATCCAGGAGAAATGGGGTGGATTTGGGGAAATGCAGGGGAATTGGGGTGGATTTGGGGAAATGCAGGGGAATTGGGGTGAGTTTAGGGAATTCCAGGGGAATTGGGGTGAGTTTAGGGAAATGCAGGAGAAGGGAGGTGGATTTAGGGAAATCCAGGGGAATTGGGGTGGGTTTGGGAAGATCCAGGGGAATTGGGGTGGATTTAGGGAAATCCAGGAGAAGTGTGGGGTTGATTTAGGGAAATCCAGAAGTGGGGTGGATTTAGGGAAATGCAGGAGAAGAAGTGGGGTGGGTTTAGGGAAATTCCAGGAGAAGGGGGGGGGCTGGGTTTAGGGAAATTTAGGAGAAACGGGGTGGATTTAGGGAAATGCAGAAGTGGGGTTGGATTTAGGAAATCCAGAGGTGTGGGGTGGGTTTAGGGAAATGCAGGGGAATTGGGGTGGGCTCAGGGAATTCCAGGGGAATTGGGGTGGATTTGGGGAAATCCAGGAGAAGTGGGATGGGTTTAGGGAAATCCAGGAGAAGGGGGGTGGATTTGGGAAATGCAGAAGTGGGGTGGGCTCAGGGAATTGGGGTGGGCTCAGGGAATTCCATGGGAACCGGGGTGGGTTCGGGGAATTCCAGGAGCAGTGGGGTGGGTTGAGGGAATTCCATAAGAATTGGGGTGGGCTCAGGGAATTCCATGGGAATTGAGGTGGGCCCAGGGAATCCCAGGGGCGCTGGGGTGGGCTGAAAGAATCCCATGGGAATTGGGGTGGGCTCAGGGAATTCCATGGGAATTGGGGTGGGCTCAGGGAATTCCATGGGCGCTGGGGTGGGCTGAAAGAATCCCATGGGAATTGGGGTGGGCTCAGGGAATTCCATGGGAATTGGGGTGGATTTGGGGAAATCCAGGGGAATTGGGGTGGGTTCAGGGAATTCCAGGGGCGCTGGGGTGGGCTGAAAGAATCCCATGGGAATTGGGGTGGGCTCAGGGAATTCCATGGGAATTGGGGTGGATTTGGGGAAATCCAGGGGAATTGGGGTGGGTTCAGGGAATTCCAGGGGCGCTGGGGTGGGCTGAAAGAATCCCATGGGAATTGGGGTGGGCTCAGGGAATTCCATGGGAATTGGGGTGGATTTGGGGAAATCCAGGGGAATTGGGGTGGGTTCAGGGAATTCCAGGAGCGGTGGGGTGGGTTCAGGGAATTCCAGGGGCGCTGGGGTGGGCTCAGGCAATCCCAGGGCAACTGGGTGGGCCCAGGCAATCCCAGGGGAACCAGGTGGGCTCAGGGAATCCCAAGGGAACCGGGTGGGCTCAGGCAATCCCAGGGGAATTGGGGTGGGCTCAGGCAATCCCAGGGGAACCAGGTGGGCCCAGGGAATTCCAAGGGAACCAGGTGGGCTCAGGCAATCCCAGGGGCGCTGGGGTGGGCCCAGGCAATCCCAGGGGAACCGGGTGGGCCCAGGCAATCCCAAGGGAACGGGCTGGGCTCAGGCAATCCCAGGGGAATTGGGGTGGGCTCAGGCAATCCCAGGGGAACCGGGTGGGCCCAGGCAATCCCAGGGGAACCGGGTGGGCTCAGGCAATCCCAGGGGAATTGGGGTGGGCTCAGGGAATCCCAGGGGAACCGGGTGGGCCCAGGCAATCCCAGGGGCGCCGGGTGGGCCCAGGAGCTGTGCCTCACTCACTTGGTCTCTGCAGGGCCCTGACCTTGGCCTGTTTGCTGGCGTGGAGCAGGGGCCGGATCTTCAGGCAGGGGTAGCGGCGGCCCAGGGCCTGCGAGGCTGCAGGGACACAAAAGGGCTGGGATGAACCCCAAATTCCCATCACGCTGGGCTGGAACCCGGGGGACATTCCCTGCCTGGCCTGAGATGTCCTGAGCCCCAGGGGAAAATTTCTGTCCATGGAGAAAACTTCCAAGAGTTTGGGATGAACAGGAATTTGAGTGTGTGAATGGAGGAGTTCAGCACAGGGTGAGAAACCTGGGGTTTTTAATGTGGAAAAAGAAGTTTGGTATGGAAAAAAAAAAGCATAATATGGAAAAAATGGAGTATGGAAAAAAGTTTAGTATGGAGGAAAGAGAAGTTTAACATGGAAAAAAACTTTAGGATGGAGGAAAAAGTTTAGTATGGAGGAAAAAGTTTAGTATGGAGGAAAAATTCAGTATGGAGGAAAAATTCAGTATGGAGGAAAAAGTTTAGTGTGGAAGGAAAAGTTTAGGATGGAAAGAAAAGTTTGGTGTGGGGGAAAAGAAAGTTTAATGTGGAAAAAAAGTTGAGTGTGGAAGCAAAAGTTTGGGATGGAAAGAAAAGTTTAGTGTGGGGGAAAAAAGTTTAGGATGGAAGAAAAAGTTTAGGATGGAGGAAAAAGTTTAATGTGGAAGAAAAAGTTTAGCATGGAAAAAATTTCAGTATGGAAAAAGTTTTGTGCGGAGGAAAAAGTTTTGTATGGAGGAAAAATTCAGTATGGGGGAAAAAGTTTAGGATGGAGAAAAAAGAAGTTTAGTATGGAGGAAAAAGTTTAGGATGGGAAAAAAATTAAGTAGGGAAGAAAAAGTTTAGTGTGGAAGAAAAAGTTTTGTATGGAAGAAAAATTCAGTATGGAGGAAAAAGTTAAGTGTGGAGGAAAAAGTTTAGGATGGAAAAGAAAAGTTGAGTGTGGAAAAAAAGTTTAATGTAGAAAAAGTTGAGGATGGGAGAAAAGCTTTAGTGTGGAGGAAAAAGTTTTTAGTATGGAAAAAGGTTTTAGAATGGAAGCAAAAGTTTTGCATGGAAGAAAAATTTTAGTGTGGTGGAAAAAGATGAGTATGGAAAAACAGCTCAGTGTGGAAGAGAAAGTTCAGTATGGAAAAAGTTCAGTATGGAGGAAAAAGTTTAATGTGGAAAATAAAGGTAATATGGAAGAAGTTTAGTATGGAGGAAAAACTTCAGTGTGGAAAAAGGTTTTAGAGTGGAAGAAAAAGCTTAGGATGGAAAGAAAAGTTTAGCATGGAAGAAAGAGTTGAGTAGGGAAAAAAAATTCAGGATGGAAGAAAAAGTTTAGGATGGAGGAAAAAGTATAGGATGGGAAAAAAATTAAGTAGGGAAGAAGAAGTTTAGTATGGAGGAAAAACTTAAGTATAGAAGAAAAAGTTTAGGATGGGAAAAAAAGTTTAGGATGAAAGGAAAAGTTTAGGATGAAAGGAAAAGTTTAGTGTGGAGGAAAAAAGTTTAGTGTGGAGGAAAAGGTTTAGTGTGAAAAAAAATTCCAGTGTGGAGGAAAAAGTTTAGGATGGAGGAGCAAAGTTTAGTATGGAAAAAGGTTTTAGTATGGAAGAAAAAGTTTAGTGTGGAAAAAGTTTAGTGTGGAGGAAAAAGTTTAATGTGGAAAATAAAGGTAATATGGAAGAAGTTTAGTATGGAGGAGAAACTTTAGTGTGGAAAAAGGTTTTAGAGTGGAAGAAAAAGTTTAGTAGGGAAGAAAAAGTTTAGGATGGAAAGAAAATTCAGGATGGAAGAAAAAGTTTAGGATGGGATAAATATTAAGTAGGGAAGAAGAAGTTTAGTATGGAGGAAAAACTTAAGTATAGAAGAAAAAGTTTAGGATGGAAAGAAAAGTTTAGGATGAAAGAAAAGGTTTAGTGTGAAAAAAAATTCCAGTGTGGAGGAAAATAAAAATACAAATAAAATGAGATATAAAATAAAAATAAAAATAAAAATAAAATAGAAATAGAAATACAATAAAAACAAAATAGAAGAAAATAGAAAATAGAAAATAAAATAGAAAATAAAATAAAGTAAAATAAAGCAAAATAAAATAAAGCAAAATAAAATAAAAATAAAAATAAAAATAAAATGAAATGAAATAAAATGAAATAAAATGAAACCCCACTGCCAACCAGTTCGGGGCACTGGGAAGGGGCTGGGGAGCTCTGGGTGCCTCAATCCCACCCCAGTACCTGTGGAGGGGCTGGAGAAGATTCCCAGGGCATGGGTGTCATCCACCCACTGGATTTTGAAGCCACTTTCACTGCAAAAAAAAAAAAAAGAATAATTTGAATTAATGTCAAGAAAAACAAAGCCCCAACAAAACCCAGCAGCCCCAGGAGGGGTTTTCAGTGATT
The DNA here is from genome assembly GCF_037042795.1 of Molothrus aeneus. Classification (NCBI taxonomy): domain Eukaryota; kingdom Metazoa; phylum Chordata; class Aves; order Passeriformes; family Icteridae; genus Molothrus; species Molothrus aeneus. Next base: position 3,974,749 of record NC_089674.1, on the reverse strand, counting down.
TATGGTGTTTCCCAAAGCATTATTCCCATTTTAAATGGGGGAAAGGGCAGGAAAAGGAGGAAAAAAGGACATTAAATGTGCCCTTTTCGAGGCCAGTGTGAAATTACCCCAAATTCTCCTTTTCCTCTCAAACCCAACCTCAGTTCCAGGCATTGGCTTCCAGCAGCAAAACAGGGACATTTCTGAATTGCACATTTCTGAAGTGCTTCCCAGGCATAAAAATAAAAAGCAAGAATGGATTTATGAAGTGATTTTGGGGTGAAATCTCATAAAGAGTCAGTGGGAAATGGGAATTTGAGAGCAGGAATTCAGAAATATTCCAGTCCACGTCCCAGTGGCTCCATCCTTTCCCAGCTCTGCCTCACTCCCAGAGAGTGGAACAAGAAACCTGAGCAAGCACACACAATGCAGGAAGAATTATTTCAATATTATTACAATAGAAATTGAAAACATTAAATAAAAATTATTCTTTCAGTTTTAAAGAATAATTTAAATAAAATTTTTAAATGCAATTGATTTGGTTTAATTGATCTGTGGAAGGAATTTTCACAAGTAATCCAAGAATTATCCCAAGAGAGGAACTCAGCTCTGCCCTAATTGATTGATTATTTAAAATATAGTTTTAAATAATAATATAATTTTTAAATGTAATTTATTTGATTTAATTGAAGGGATTTGTAGAGGGAATTTTCACATCTAGTCCAGGAATTACCCCAAAAGAGGAGGAGGAAAACAGGAGAAGAACTCAGATCTGCACTCAGTGAAGAATTGTTTAAAATATAGTTTTAAACAAAAATTTAAATACAATTTTAAAATATAATTATTTTGGTTTAATTGAAGGGATCTGTAGAGGGAATTTCCACAACTAATCCAGGAATTATCCCAAGAGAGGAGGAGGAAAACTGGAGATGAACTCAGAGCAGGACCCAGCTCTGCCCTCACTGAAGAATTATTTAAAATATAGTTTTAAATAAAAATTTAAATATAATTTTAAAATATAATTAATTTGGTTTAATTGAAGGGATTTGTAGAGGGAATTTCCATATCTAATCCAGGAATTATCCCAAAAGAGGGGGAGGAAAACAGGAGATGAACTCAGATCTGCCCTCACTGAAGAATTATTTAAAATACTATTTTAAAGAATAATTTAATTTTAAAACGTAATTAATTTGGTTTAATTGAAGGGGTTTGTAGAGGGAATTTTCCCATCTAATGCAGGAATTATCCCAAGAGAGGAAAGCAGGGAAAGGTGCCTTTGACAGAACTCAGAGCTGGACCCAAGCTCATTCCCCGGATTTCCCGTTTTACCCCCAGGGCTGAGCCCTTTTCCTTGGAAATTCTGATGGAATCACCCAGGAAGCAGCAAAAAAATCTCCAAAAAAGCACCTGGATGGAGGCAGGGCACAGCTGGCTGTGGGTATGGGGTGCCACAGCCCTGGGGGAAAGCTGGGCTTTAAACCAGGCCTAAACTGCAGGAAAAGCCCCTTGGAGGCACAGAACGAGGGGAAGGTGAAACTAAAATCCAGAATTTGGGTGCCAGAGGCACGGAGTAAAGCTGGGCTTTAAACCAGGACTAAACTGCAAGAAAAGCCTTTGAGGAACACAAAGAGGGAAAGGTGAAACTAAAATCCAGAAATATGGAGCAAAGCTGGGCTTTAAACCGGGGGAAAGCTGGGCTTTAAACTGCAGGAAAAGCCCCTTTGAGGCACACAAAGAGAGGAAGGTGAAACTAAAATTCAGAATTTGGTTACCAGAGCCATGGAGTAAAGCTGGGCTTTAAACCAGGACTAAACTGCAGCAAAAGCCCCTTTGAGGCACAAAGAGAGAGGAAGGTGCAACTAAGATTCAGAATCTGGGAGCCAGAAATGTGGAGCAAAGCTGGACTTTAAACCAAGGGAAAGCTGGGCTTTAAACTGCAGGAAAAGCTCCTTTGAGGGACAGAATGAGGGGAAGGTGAAACTAAAATCCAGAATTTGGGTGCCAGAAAGGTGGAGTAAAGCTGGGCTTTAAACTGCAGCAAAAGCCCCTTGGAGGCACACAGTGAGGGGAAGGTGCAACTAAGATTCAGAATTTGGGTGTCAGAGCCATGGAGTAAAGCTGGGCTTTAAACCAGGACTAAAATGCAGGAAAAGCCTTTGAGGAACACAAAGAGGGAAAGGTGAAACTAAAATCCAGAAATGTGGAGCAAAGCTGGGCTTTAAACTGCAGGAAAAGCCCCTTTGAGGCACACAGTGAGGGGAAGGTGCAGCTAAGATTCAGAATTTGGGTGCCAGAGCCATGGAGTAAAGCTGGGCTTTAAACCAGGACTAAACTGCAAGAAAAGCCTTTGAGGGAAAAGGTGAAACTAAAATCCAGAAATGTGGAGTAAAGCTGGGCTTTAAACCGGGGGAAAGCTGGGCTTTAAACTGCAGGAAAAGCTCCTTTGAGGGACAGAATGAGGGGAAGGTGAAACTAAAATCCAGAATTTGGGTGCCAGAAATGTGGAGCAAAGCTGGGCTTTAAACTGCAGGAAAAGCCCCTTTGAGGCACACAAAGAGAGGAAGGTGAAACTAAGATTCAGAATTTGGGAGCCAGAAATGTAGAGTAAAGCTGGGCTTTAAACCAGGACTAAACTGCAGGAAAAGCCCCTTTGAGGCTCATAGAGAGGGGAAGGTGAAACCAAAGCTCAGAACTTTGCAGCCAGCCCCAGGCTGTGCCCCCTGCCCTGCCCAGGCTCCCGGGCAGTCACTCACTGGAAATCTGAGAACATTTCCAGCAGATCCTCGGTGCTCAGGGACGAGGGGAAGTCGTAGATCTCGGTGACGTGGCCCAGGTCCCCCTCGCTGACCTGGGCCTCCCCGTAGCCAGGATAATCCACAGTGATCCTCTCGATGCTGATGTCCTTCACTGACAAATTCCCAACGATCTGGGAAGATGCAAAGCAAGGATTAGAAAATAAAACAATGAGCCAGGCTGGAGTTTCAGCCCCTTGAAACAGGAGCTGCTTTGAGTTAGGTCTCACAAGCTCTTGGGGGTTTATTTCACACCCAGGATAGCTCAGCTACCTTGGCATCAAATCAGCAGCATGGCTTCTGTGGCAGCGTTGGAAACAAAAAGGTTTTAATAAAAGGCAAAATAACAAAACTCTTTACAGAGATAAACTGATTTAGGTGCAAGAGGTCCTTGCCCCTGGTAAAACACCTCACGAAATCAATTCCTTTCTTTGTTCTCTTCTTTTTCTAGTGAACTGTCTAGGCAGGACTTTTTGGTTCCTGTCCACTTGGCCATCTTTAAATTGAAGGTTCAGTCCCCCAAGCCTATGAGATGCCTTTTTCACCTAATCCAGGAGAGAAACTTCAGGGCTTCTTTCCTTTTTAAGGAGACAAAAGCTAGTTTTGTCACAAAAAAAGGAAACGCAAAAAGGAAAAGCAAAAAGGAAAAGCAAAAACAAAAAGCACATTCCCACATCCCCTCAGAGCCCAATCCTCACCCCAGCCACCCCAGCACCACCAGGACACGGAATCCCCTCCCAGGGAGCGCCTCCCTCCCCTCTTTTCCCAGATTCTGCCCCAAATCACCTCTGCCAGCAGCTCTGCCGTGCAGTCGTCCTCGAGCCTTGTCCCCTCTCTGTCCCCTGCAGCCAAATCCAGGCCCCTCCTCAGCGCCTCGGCCACACCAGAGCCTTCCTTGTCCTCCTCTTCCTCCTTCCTCTGGATCCGCCCCGGAGCGCTCGGATCTGCGCCATGGAGCGGCTCAGGGGCAGCCAGAGCCTCAGCTGGGCCTTCCAGAACCTTCTGCAGGGGCTCCTGCTCCACCTGCCCAGCGCCGGGGCTGGGAGCAGCCTGGACTCCCTGGGAATTCCGGGAATGCTGCTCTGCAGAGCAGGGCCGGCTGCTGCTGCTCTGCAGGGTCTGAGACTCTGGCACGGCTGGGGCTGGCACACCTGGGGCTGGCACACCTGGGGCTGGCACAGGCAGGTCTGGCACAGGCAGGTCTGTCCTGCTGCCACCGTGGTTCTCCAAAGGGACAGAGCTGCCCCCGCACTCCGACCCTCTGGAAGCCCGGCTGGATTCCTTCTCCTGCAGCGGGGCCTGGAACTCGCTGCCCTCTGCAGAGATGGTGCTGCCCTGGCCCGGCTCCTCCTCCCCTGCCTGGGGTGGGTGTTTGTGGTGCTCTGCAGCGATGGTGCTGCCACGGCTTGGCTCTTCCTGCCCCACCTTGGGTGGGTGTTTGTGGTGCTCTGCAGAGATGGTGCTGCCACGGCTTGGCTCTTCCTGCCCCGCCTCGGGTGGGTGTTTGTGGTGTGCAGAACGAGGGGAATGGGAACAGTCCTCATCCCGGCCTTCCTGCTCGCAGGAATCGCCGCCATTCCCTAAGGACGGCACCTCCTCATCACGCAGGGGATGCTCGGCGCTGCCTTTCCCAGGGACATCCTCAGGCTCCTGCTGCCTCCTAGGGCTGCCTCCAGCCCTGCCCAGCTCCTGCTGCTCCCGGCTGGAATTCCTGGCGCCGTTTTCCCCTCCTGGAGCCGCGTCCCCGTCCCCGGGGCTCTCCCGCTCCCTCCAATTCGCCTTTTTCCGGCCCCCTCTGGGCACGAACGGGGCTTTCTCTGGCTTCCTCCTGGGCGGCCTGGAGATCCTGCCCGAGCCCACGCTGGCACGGGCAGTGTCCCCGTGGGTGTCCCCGGGGTGGCGCAGCCGGGCCCCCCGGCCCCCCCGGCCCCAGGGCTGCACAGGGCGCTGCACACGGGAGGGGTTGGGCCCGGCCTTTTGCTCACTCGAGGTCTCGTTGGGAAGCCTGGGAAGGAGGGGATGGTGAGAGGGGAGCAGGGGAAACACAGAGGAAAAGGAGGAGAAGCATCAAAAAGGGAAATCCCAAAAGAAAAAATTCCCAAAGGGAAAAATCCCGCTGTTCCTGGGGGTCTGGGGGGTGCCACTGATAATGGAGAACCTGAATGGGACACAGGGACTTTGTGCTGGAGCCCCTCTGGAGCCAGGCTGAGAGAGCTGGGAACACTCCAGGGAAAGCTCAGAGCCCCTTGCAGAGCCTGAAGGGGCTCCAGGAGAGCTGCAGAGGGACTGGGGACAAAGGAGAAGCATCAAATTCCCAAAGGGAAAATCCCACTGTTCCTTAGGGTCCGGGAGGTGCCATTGGTAATGGAGAACCTGAACGGGACACAGGGACTTGGTGCCTGATCCAAGGGCTGGAGCCTCTCTGGAACCAGGCTGAGAGAGCTGGGAAAGCTCCAGGGAGAGCTCAGAGCCCATTCCAGAGCCTGAAGGGGCTCCAGGAGAGCTGGAGAGGGACTGGGGACAAGGGATGGAGGGACAGGACCCAGGGGATGGCTCCCACTGCCACAGGGCAGGGATGGATGGGATACTGGGAGGGTTGGGGGTCTGGGATGGAATTCCCAGAGCAGCTGTGGCTGCCCCTGGATCCCTGACAATGCCCAGGGCCAGGCTGGACAGGGCTTGGAGCAGCCTGGGACAGTGGGGGTGTCCCCAGAGGGTGACAAGGGTGGCACTGGGATGAGTTTCGGGTCCCTCCAAACCACTGCAGGATTTTGATGGTTGTCAGCGCTGACCCAGCGGAGCACAGCTCACCTGACAGCTGAGTGACAAATGACTGTCCTCCTCCTCCAGCCCTCTCCCACCGAGAAGCTGCTGAGCAGTTCCATGTTCTCCACGGTCCTGTGGATCAGGTACCTGAGGCGGCTGGACAGGGGTGGGAACAGGAGCACTCTGCAAGGAGAGAGGGCTCAGGGCATCAGAAACGTGCAGGGAGGGATGGGAATGATGGAAAAATGTAATAACCTCATCCCCTGAGTCATTCCCAGCACGGGATTTGAATCAGAAAAAAGGCAAGCAGGACTTGGTGGTATTAAAAGCATAAGTGACTTCTCAGATTTGCAGCCAGACACATTTTACACATAAAATGGAGTGTGGGGAATGCCTGACCCCAAGGCCTTGGCCTGGACTCTCCTTCCTGCTGTATCCATATGGGAAAGGCTGGGAAGCACCAGCAGAAAGCTGCTGCTGATCCCCTCCCTCCCAGGCTGAGTCTAATTTCATTTCTATCTCCACAATATCTTATTCTGTAACATTTCTAAATCAATATTTATCCCAAAAATTATATACAAATATATACTATATAAACCTTCTTTATATACAAATATAATATATATATATAATATAAATATATAGTATATATAATATATATTATATATATAATATATAATACATATTATATATAATATATAACATATAATATATAATATATATTATATATACAAATATACTATAAATAAATAAACCTTCTATCAAACTTTACAATTCCTCTACAAATCCATTTCCCACCTGGAAACCAGGAATAAACCAAGAATGGATAAATAAACTCCACTTCAATGTCACTGCTGTCACCTGGTTTGTCCCTGAGTCTTTGACAATGGCACAGGGAATTTCTCTGCCAAACATTTTATTAAAAAAAAAAGCACTGAAACAAATATTTAAGGTCAGGAGAAGCTGGCAGGGAGCTGAGCTCAGCATTGCCAGCCCTGCTCCTGTCCAGCACCCCGGGCTCGGCCACCCCAAAGGCTCCAAAGGTCACTGGGCTGGGAACAGCTCCAGGTGAACCCAGGACGAGCAGTGGCTGCTCCAAAGCCACCAATGGCCACAAAACCCTGCCTGAAGGTGTGACCAGGGGAGGGGACCCCACAGCCAGAGCTCAAATGCTGCTGCTTTCACCCCAGAAAACGACGCCAAGCACGAGCCCAAGGTGCCCAGGTGTCCCTGGCGCTGCCCAGGTGTCCCTGGCGCTGCCATGGCCCGGGGACAGCTCAGGGACCCACCGGTGGTGCTGGCCCTGCTCCATGAAGTGCTCGAGCTCCTCCACGATCCTGCCCACGAACTCATCCTCGCTGGGCGACAGGAAAACGCCATCCATGGGGCACAGTGCCAGGGGACAGCCTGCTGGGGACAGGGACAGCCTGCTGGGGGACAGGGGCACAATGGAGGGACAGGGACAGCCTGCCGGGGGACAGGGGCACAATGGAGGGACAGGGACACACATGGAGAGACAGGGACACACCTCGGGGGACAGGGGCACATCCGGAGGGACAGGGATACACATGGAGAGACAGGGACACGTGGAGGGACAAGGACACACATGGAGGGACAGGGACACACATGGAGGGACAGGGACACACCTGGAGGGAGGGGCAGGGACCCGCATGGAAGGACGGGGACAGCCTGCCAGGGGACAGGAGCACATGGAGGGACAGGGATACACATGGAGAGACAGGGACACGTGGAGGGACCGGGACGGGGCACATGGAGGAAGGGACAGCCGCCAACCCCCGCCCATGGGTGCCCAGCACCCCCTGCAAATCTCACCCGCCCTGTGCTGGCTCCGTCTGCACCGCGTTATGGCCAGCCCTGGGCATCCCAAAATCCCCCAGCCCTGGGCATCCCAAAATCCCCCAGCTCTGGGCACCCCCAGCCTCTCTGCCCTGCGTTATCCCCCTTTCCCGGACACCCCCATCCCGCTCTCTGCATCCGCCTGCCCTCCCCTTCTCCCAGCGCCACGTGCTGCCTCCTGTCCCCACCATCATCATCATCATCCTCACCATCACCATCACCACCCGAGCCCCGAGCCCCCCATCGCCCCCATCCCCGCCCCCCGGCCCCACCGCGCCCCCGTTCCCCACCCCCGGTGTCCCCCCGGCTCCGGCCGCCCCGGCCGGGTCCCCCCGCGCCCTCACCGCCAGGCCCGGCCGAGCAGCGGATGCCGGTGCGGCGCCTGCGCCCGGTTCTGGCTCCTCCCGCCCGGTTCTGGCTCCTCCCGCCCGGTTCTGGCTCCTCCCGCTCCATCCCGGCTCCTCCCGCTCCATCCCGGCTCCTCCCGCCCGGTTCTGGCCCCCTCCCGCTCCATCCCGGCTCCTCCCGCCCGGTTCTGGCCCCTCCCGCTCCATCCCGGCTCCTCCCGCTCCATCCCGGCTCCTCCCGCCCGGTTCTGGCCCCTCCCGCTCCATCCCGGCTCCTCCCGCCCGGTTCTGGCCCCTCCCGCTCCGTCCCGGCTCCTCCCGCTCGGTCCTGACTCTTCCTACTGTGTCCCGGCTCCTCCCGACCGATCCGAGCTCGTCCCCCTGGCTCTGGGCTCCTCTCGGCCTGTCCGGCTCTTCCTCCTCATCCCCGGTTCTTCTCTTTCGCTCCCGGTTCTTCTTCCTCCTCATCCCCGGTTCTTCCTCCCCGTCCTGGCTCCATCCCCGGCAGCGCTCCTGGCTCTGCTGTCCCCAAACCCTCCCGGGCCGAGTTCATCCCCCTGTCCCCGTTCGGCTCCGAGCGCTCCAGAATCGCCCCTGAGGTTGGGGCTGATTTCAGCCTTCCCGGAGCTGCTTTCCCGGGGAGCGATCCCGGCCTCGGCATTCCCGGGGAGCGATCCCGGCCTCGGCATTCCCGGAACATCTCCCGGCCTTTCCCTGACGAGAGGAGCAGGTTCCAGTGTGGAAATTAAGCCAGGCAAGACATCAACCCCCAGCTGCCCCATCCCGTTATCCTCCCCTATGCTCACTTCTCCCTTTCTCTGTTAAAGCCATTCTTCCAAAACTTCCTGATTTTTTCTGCCTGAAAGATCACTTGAAGGCCAGCAGTCATTCCCTGTCTCCCTGCAATTCCAGCTGGGAAAGCAGCACAATTCCACATCACCTGCACGGGGTTAATTCCCACACTTTCCCAGCCCAGCATATTCCAATGTGGCGGGTTTGGATTGGTTTGGATTAGGAGGAACCTCCAATTTTTCCCTTTTATCTGCTGATTTCCACGTGGATTTGATGCTTTTCCTTCTTTCCCTCTTTTGCAAATATCACTTTTCTCAGGCCCCTCTGCTCCTCACCCCAAAAGCCCAGAAGCTGTCCCCAGGTCACCCACTGCACATCCAAAGTGACCTGGCTTTTTTGGGATTACAGAGCAGGGTCAGGCACAAATCCTGCTCTGGGATCAGCCCCAGACTGGAATAATTTCACCCACCCAAGTGTGGAATTTGGGATGGGAGAAGGGAAAAGAGGAGGAGGAGAAGGAGGAGGAGGAGGAGAAGGAGGAAGACGCTTCCTGGTGGGATTACAGAGGAAACCTGTGCAGGAAAAAAAGGGCAAAAGGAGCTGCATTCTGCAGCCAGGTAAACAGGGGGGGTCTGTGCCAAAGGCAGCCCCAGTCCCACCAGTCTGGAGCTGTTCCCATTTCCCAGTCTGCCCACAGGAATGTCTGTAACACACTGGGATTCCTTCCAGAGCCTGGCAGGTTTGGGGTTGGCTCTGTCACCACCTGTCCCTTCTGCTACTGGGTCAGAGCTGCTGCAGGAAAATAACAAGAATTAAACACATTAATTTAATGAAATAATTAAATACAGGTAATAAGAGGACACAAAATGGGTCACTTCACCCTCTTTGTTGTCTTTCCTTTGAAGGTTCACCCTGCTCATCACAGACACACCGAGCTGGTGGAACAGCTTCAATACCCCCAGCTCCTCAGAGAACAGGCGTGACAGGGATGTCCCAGCTCCCCTCTCTGCTGGAGACCTTCCCACCACTCTTTTCCATTTCCCACCCAGGCTCAGTGGAAGGTGCTGCTGGTGAGAAGGGGAATCCTCCCCAGCCACACTCAGGAAGGGATTCTGAGGGGGGGAGGAGCCCAGAGAAACCCTCCCCAAGGCCACTTTGGGATGGGAGAAGGGAAAAGAGGAGGAGGAAAAGGAGGAAGACGCTTCCTGGGGTGGGATTACAGAGCAAACCTGTGCAGGGAAACAGGAGCCACATTCTGAGCCAGGTAAACAAGGGGGGTCTGTGCCAAAGGCAGCCCCGGTCCCACCAGGCCAGTTACCAGCTGGGTTTGGCCAGCTCCTCTCTCAGCTCCTCAGAGAACAGGAATGTCCCAGCTCCCCTCTCTGCTGGAGACCTTCCCAGCCCTCTTTCCCCACCCAGGCTCAATGGAAGGCGCTGCTGGCCAGAGGGGGAACCCTCCCCCGGCAGACAGGGGTCCCACACTCAGGAAGGGGGATCTGAGGGGGAGAGGAGCCCAGAGAAACCCTCTCCAAGGCCACCTCGGGGTTCTCCCCCTGCAGCACGGCGTGGGGCAGCAGCTGGGGCGGGCTGAGGCTCTGCAGAGCCCTGTGCCCGGAGGTGTCGGGGTGGAAGGACACCAGCTCGTTGCTGAAGGTCACCGTCTCCACGGCGCCGCCGCGGCAGAGGCAGCCCCAGCCCAGCAGGGAGGCGAAAGCCGCGCGGAACTCGGCGTTGAAGGCGTAGATGATGGGGTTGAGGGCAGAGTTGGCCCAGCCCAGCCAGGTGAAGGTGCTGAGCACGGCCCTGCTGACGCATGGTGACATTCCCTGGACGTGGAGATCAGTGTCACAGAAGGGCACCAGGCAGTTGAGCACGAAGAAGGGCAGCCAGCAGCACACGAAGACACCCACGATGATGGAGAGGGTCTGCAGCACCTTGGTCTCCTTCTTGAGGGAGTTTTTCAGGGAGGTTTCCCGAGGGCGGGCGCTCCGTCCCGCCGGTGTCTCCAGGGAGGAGATGCCACGGAGCTGGCGCCGGGCCAGGTGGAAGAGGCGCCCGTAGGTGCCCAGCATGATGGCCACGGGGATGTAGAAGCTGATGAGGGACGAGGAGATGGCGTAGGTCCTGCTGAGGCTGGGATCGCAGCCCCCCTCCTCCGCAGAGCCGTTAAACCCCAGCAGCTCCCGGTCCTTGTGCCACTGCAGCTGCACGGGGATGAAGGAGATGAGGAGGGACAGCAGCCAAGCCCCCGCGATGGTGACGAAGGCCAGGCGCTGCGTCACCCTCCTCTGGTGGCGGAAGGGCTCAGCGATGGCCCAGTAGCGCTCGACGCTGATGAGGCACAGGTGGAGGATGGAGGCCGTGCAGCACATGATGTCAAAGGCCACCCAGAGGTCACAGAAAGCCCCAAAGGGCCAGAAGCCCAGCACGTCGCTGGCAGCTCTCCAGGGCATCACCAGCACGGCCACCAGCAGGTCGGACACGGCCAAGGAGACCACGAAGAGGTTGGTGACCTTGGAGCGCAGGTGTGGGAACCTGAGCACGGCCAGGCACACCAGGGCGTTCCCCAGCAGCGTGGTGAGGATGAGGAGGGACAGGCAGGCGGCTGTCACCACCCGCAGGGACAGCGGGGAGTGGCTTTGAGCTGCCCACCCGGTGGCACTGAGCCCGTCCTGCCCAGCTCCTCCTGCCGAGGGGTAAAACCCATCCATGGCTGCCCCGTTGTCCTGGATTGTCAAGCAAGAGGTGCTCTATTCCCCATCTGCATGGCAGCTGGCTTCTGTTCAGGGGGCAGTTCTCCTGATCTCTTCCACAGCCAGGGAGACATCTGCTGATAAGAGGCCATTGAATGTCCCTGCATGGCTGATAAGAACTGCAGCATCCCATTGGGAGATGTGAGCCCAGAGGGAGGAGCCAAGCATTCCTACCCGGATATAATCTGGAGATTCTGGAACACCAGCCAAGCATTCCTACCTGGATAGAATCTGGAGATTCTGGAACACCAGCCAAGCATTCCTACCTGGATAGAATCTGGAGATTCTGGAACACCAGCCAAGCATTCCTACCTGGATAGAATCTGGAGATTCTGGAACACCAGCCAAGCATTCCTACCTGGATAGAATCTGGAGATTCTGGAACACCAGCCAAGCATTCCTACCTGGATATAATCTGGAGATTCTGGAACACCAGCCAAGCATTCCTACCTGGATATAATCTGGAGATTCTGGAACACCAGCCAAGCATTCCTACCTGGATATAATCTGGAGATTCTGGAACACCAGCCAAGCATTCCTACCTGGATAGAATCTGGAGATTCTGGAACACCAGCCAAGCATTCCTACCTGGATAGAATCTGGAGATTCTGGAACACCAGCACGGCTTCTCCACTGGATTCCCCAGAGGAGCAGCAGCTGCCTCTCCTTCCCCTGGATCTTCAGAGGAAGAGGCTCCACCCTTCTCCAGGATCCCTGCTCCAGCAGAACCAGCCCTGGCACTGCAGGAGGGCTGAGCCACAATTCCAATGGTTCTGCTGCCCACACCCTGACCCACAGGGTGTCAGGCTGGGTTCTGACTCTGGCAGTGTTGGTTTAGTTCACTGCATTGTTTATTTTATCTTTTTATTTTCTTCCCTATTAAAGAACTGTTATTCCTGCTCCCATATTTTTGCCTGAGCCCCTTAATTTAAAATTTATAGCAATTCAGAGAGGGGGTTTACATTTTCCATTTCAGGGGAGGCTCCTGCCTTCCTGAGCAGACACCTGGCTTTCAAACCAAGCCATCCATTTATCCCTGCCGAGGTTTCTCAGCTGCTCAAGGCTCCATCAGCCTCCAGAGCCCATTTTCCCTTTTTTCCTGCTCCCACAGCATCTCTGAAGCCCCAGCTGCAATCCAGTCCCGCTGCCAGCCCAGGAAAAGTGCTGAAAGCTCTCGGTCCTTTCCAGGGCTCTGCTGACAGGATTTTTGGATTTTTGGAGTTTGGGTTTTCCCTCCTGCCTCCCACCCCAGCTCCCTTCCTCTGCTGCTCCCAGGAGCCAGAACTCACCTCCAGGGCTGAGGAGGCTTTGCTGCAAATCTTCCTCCCTCTCCTCTCTCCTCTTCACCTGCTGGTGCTCCTGCAGAATTCCCGGATCCCTCCCGTGGCCAGGCTGGGATTCACTGCCAGGAGCAAGAGGGGTCTGAGCTCCCTCTGCTCCTGCAGCCCCTCCCTGCTCACAGCCCCGGCCGCTCTCCCCTCTGGAGCCAAATCCCTCTGGCTTTGGCTCAGGTGGGATCTGGCTCTGCCCTGGGAGCTGGGAGAGATGTGAATCCACAGGGTGAGTCACTGGGAATTTGATGAGAGGGTTCAAGGGGGAAAATAATCATTCCAGTCAGATTTGAGGGTCCTCAATGCAAATGAGCACAGAAATTTATTGTGATTTCTGCATAAAAGATGCCTGATTTCCGTGCCCAGGCGCTGAGTCACAGCTCAGAGATGACCCCAAACCAATCACTCCTCCCTGCCCTGAGCTGGTGCAAAACTGGCATTTACCGTCCACTGCAAAATCCCTTCTCCAGGAAAAAAAAAAAAAAAAAAGAAAAAAAAACACAAAAAAACCTAAAAATCCTGTACAAACCTGGAAGTTTTTTCTTTTTGAAAGTCCCACACAAAGCAGCCTCAGATCTTTTTTCAGCACAGGTTACCTGCAGAACCAGTGAGGGTGAGGATAAGTTTTTTAATCATTGATAAATGGATTTTACTTTCAGTAAAGTGGTGTAAAGTTGCTTCCCTTTCAAGTTCATCACAATTTCCTTAATTCCCAGCTCATTCCACATCAGCTTTCACCTCAGGGATAACTGGTACAGTTAACCAGAAAGCCAAGATCCTTTTCCAGTCAGGTGTGGAGGTGGCACTTGGGGACACGGTGTGGGGGTGGCCTTGATGGTCTGAAGGTCTTTGCCAACCTTAACTCCAGAATTTCATATTTTGGAGCTCCCACGGAGGAGGAGCTGATTTTTGTCTCAGAGAAGGATTTCCTGGAAGCCTCCTGGCTTGGGATGTGCCACCATGAGCTGCCACTGCAGCTGTGACTTATGGAGGTGACAGATCCAGTGCCACCCTGCCCAGTGTGTGACAGATCACTGCCACCACTGCTCTCCTGGGAACAGCCTCCCTGCAGAAGTGAGGTGGGGAAAAGCAGGACAAGCTTTGCAAATCCTGGGCACAAAACGAGTTCAGCTGTAATTAATTCACTCTGTGCCCAGAGTGTGGTCCTGGAGCATCCCTGACCCTGCCTTTCCCTGTCACCTCGGGGGGAAAGAGCCACCAGAGTGCCCTGAGCCGGCTCAGCTGAGCCCAGGTCCATCAACCCAGCCCTGCTGAACCCGGGTCCATCATCCCGGGATTGCTAAACCCGGGTCCATCACCCCAGCCCTGCTAAACCCGGGTCCATCAACCCAGCCCTGCTAAACCCGGGTCCATCACTCCAGGATTGCTGAGCCCGGGTCCATCAACCCAGCCCTGCTAAACCCGGGTCCATCACCCCGGGATTGCTAAACCCGGGTCCATCACCCCGGCATTGCTAAACCCGGGTCCATCACCCCGGCATTGCTAAACCCGGGTCCATCACCCCGGGATTGCTAAACCCGGGTCCATCACCCTGGGATTGCTAAACCCGGGTCCATCAACCCAGCTCTGCTAAACCCGGGTCCATCACCCCGGGATTGCTAAACCCGGGTCCATCCCCCCGAGCCGGCTCAGCTGAGCCCGGGGAGAGCAGGACCTGCCCAGCTCCATTCCCAGCAGGAGCCGATGTTCCCTGAAGCCACAGCCGGGCTCGCTCTGGGTGTCCGGGCGCTCGCTGTGCCCGTGTCACGGCCGCAGCTCGGTTTAATTAAGCCTCGGTTTAATTAGCGGCGGCTGCAGCGCCAGAGAGCGAGGGTAGGTGGCACCAGCGGCCGCGCCCGGAGCAGCGCCGGCCCTCGGGAATTCGGGATCCAGCGGGGGAAGAGCAGGAGCTGGGGCAGGGCAGGGCTGGGGCAGGGGATGGGGCTGGGCAGGAGCTGAGGCAGGGCAGGGCAGGAGCTGAGGCAGGGACTGGGGCAGGAGCAGGGCAGGGCAGGACAGGGACTGGGGCAGGGACTGGGGCAGGGCAGGGCAGGGACTGGGACAGGGACTGGGGCAGGAGCAGGGCAGGGGATGGGGCAGGGACTGGGGCAGGAGCAGGGCAGGGCAGGGCAGGGCAGGGACAGGGCAGGGACTGGGGCAGGGCAGGAGCAGGGGCAGGGCCGGAGAGCAGGGCATTCCCGAAAGGGGAATAAACCCCGGCACAGCCCCAGGGAACGGGCACAGCCCCGGGACTGCCGGAGCTCCAGGAGCGTTTGGACGCCGCTCCCAGGGCGTGATTTGGGGTGTCTGGGTCCTTTCCCACTCTGGATACCCCAAAGCCCTGGCAGATCCCTCAGGCACCCCCAGGGATGCTCTGCCCTCGGTGCCCCACGGGGCATTTTCCTCCTAAACCCCGCTCTGGGCACAAAGGCTTTCAGGAGCTCAGGAACAAACACCGGGACGCTGTCACTGCTGTCACTGCTGTCGCTGCTGTCACTGCTGCCCGGGTGAGCAGGGGTGGCAGTGCCCTGTGACAGGGCAGGGTGGCTCTGGTCTGTCACAGCCCAGCAGAGATGGCACCGGACCTGTCACACAGAGCAGGGTGGCACTGGATCTGTCACACACTGGGCAGGGTGGCACTGGATCTGTCACATAGAGCAGGGTGGCACTGGATCTGTCACACACAGGGCAGGGTGGCACTGGACCTGTCTCACAGGGCAGGGTGGCACTGGACCTGTCACACAGGGCAGGGTGGCACTGGATCTGTCACACTGGGCAGGGTGGCACTGGATCTGTCACATAGAGCAGGGTGGCACTGGATCTGTCACACACTGGGCAGGGTGGCACTGGACCTGTCACAGAGGGCAGGGTGGCACTGGATCTGTCACACACTGGGCAGGGTGGCACTGGATCTGTCACATAGAGCAGGGTGGCACTGGATCTGTCACACACTGGGCAGGGTGGCACTGGATCTGTCACACACTGGGCAGGGTGGCACTGGACCTGTCTCACAGGGCAGGGTGGCACTGGACCTGTCACACAGGGCAGGGTGGCACTGGACCTGTCTCACAGGGCAGGGTGGCACTGGATCTGTCACACAGGGCAGGGTGGCACTGGATCTGTCACATAGAGCAGGGTGGCACTGGACCTGTCACACAGGGCAGGGTGGCACTGGATCTGTCACACAGAGCAGGGTGGCACTGGATCTGCCACCTCTGTAAATCACAGCACAGGGTGGCAGTGGCAGCTCATGGTGGCACATCCCAAGCCAGGAGGCTTCCAGGAAATCCTTCTCTGAGACACAAATCAGCTCCTCCTCCTCCTTGGGAGCGCCAAATGTAAAATTTTGGAGTTAAGGTTGGCAAAGACCTTCAGACCATCAAGTCCAAGTGTGGCCTCGGCACTGCCAAGGCCACCCCACACCGTGTCCCCAAGTGCCACATCCACACTTTTTGAACCCCTCCAGGGATGGTGATTGCACCCTTCCCATGCCTGACATTTTCCATGAAGGATTTTGTCCCAATTTCCAACCTAAACCTCCCCTGGCACAAGCTGAGGCTGTAGGAAAGGATCAGGAAAGGATCTTCCCTTCAGCTGGGGATGGGATGGGATGGGATGGGATCCATGGGATGGGATGGGATGGGATCCATGGGACCCATGAGATGGGATGGGATCCATGGGACCCATTAAGATGGGATGGGATCCATGGGATGGGATGGGATGGGATCCATGGGACCCATTAAGATGGGATGGGATCCATGGGACCCATGAGATGGGATGGGATCCATGGGATGGGATGGGATGGGATCCATGGGATGGGATGGGATCCATGGGATGGGATGGGATCCATGGGACCCATGAGATGGGATGGGATCCATGGGATGGGATGGGATGGGATGGGATGGGATGGGATGGGATGGGATGGGATGGGATGGGATGGGATCCATGGGATGGGATGGGATGGGATGGAATCCATGAGATGGGATGGGATCCATGGGATGGGATGGAATCCATGGGACCCATTAAGATGGGATGGGATCCATGGGATGGGATCCATGGGATGGGATGGGATCCATGGGATGGGATCCATGGGATGGGATGGGATCCATGGGATGGGATCCATGGGATGGGATGGGATCCATGGGATGGGATGGGATCCATGGGACCCATGAGATGGGATGGGATCCATGGGATGGGATTCAATTTATCCAATTTCTGGCATTTTGCACCACACCTGCTGCAGAAATCCCTGCGGGTTCTGCTGTCTCCAACCAAACCCAGCAGCTCCTCCTGGGAGAGGTCAGATCTCCTCCCTGAGGATCTGCATTATTTATCAGCAACAGTTCAGCAGCTATTTTTTTCCAGGCTCCAGTTAAGCACTATTTTAACAGCTCTCCAGCATGAAAAGATTCCAGTTTGGTGGCAATTCAGCTCCAAGTTTTTATATTTAATTTCCTCACCCAGCAAGAGGCTGCCCTTGATTTCCTCTCCCTGCTGTCTCACCAAAATATCCTGAAAATTCTCCATTCAGGCACCCTGATTACATCCCCCACTCTGCATCAAAGGCAGAAAATTACCAGCCACTCCAAATAAAGCAGCAGCTGCTTGGGTTTAACTCCTAAATGTCACTTCCAGGACGGCTGAGGCATCCCAGGATTACAGGGGAGTGTTTATTCCCACAGGAATTTCCAGGGAAGGGACAAGTTCTGAGATCAGGGGAGAAAGGAGGATGAGTCAGACTTTTAAAAACAAAAATCCAGGTTATAGGTGAGACCTGAGCCCTGTAAAAAATCCATGGGAGCTCTCCAGGGATCAGACCAAACCTGCCAGAGGAAACAGCACCAACAGCCTGGGATTCCTGGTTTAGGCATTGTGGTTTCAGGGGGAAATTTGGTTTTTTATACAGCAGGCCACTCAATTTACATCGATTTTCTTCAGGCAGAGGGGAAAGCAGTACCAGGCTCCCGGTCTGGGCTGCTTAATGACAATGAGAACAAGAAGCTGGGTGAAAAACTGCCCCAAAATCAGCTTTAGGAACTGTGTGGTAGAAAACCAAGGGGTGCAGTAGAACTGATTTCCTTTTCTCTATGGGCAAAGTGGTTTAGGCAAAGGGCTGTGACTGTGAGCCTTCAAGTGCAGGTTTGAGATGCACAGTGATAAAAAAGGAGAAAGGTAAGGAAAAGCAGGAATTGTGTCCACAATGACACCAGGAATGAAGGCAGAGCCACCCAAAGAGCAGCAGAGCCCGCTCAGAAAAAACAGACAAATTATTAAACGTGGTAATATTTAATAATGGGCTTTTTAAACCCAGGTTAGTGGGGTGGAGCAGTTGCTCAGTTTGGGTTTGGATAAAGCAGCCCAGGACCATCCCTGGCTCCCAGCACAGCTGGAACAGCAGCTGGAACAGGGACAAAGCACAGGAGGCTCCCAGGTCCCTCCCCTCCCCTTTGGTCACACACAGACAGAAAACACCGAGGTTTTTCTCCCATTTACTTCCAGAGAAAGGAATACAGAGCTTCAAGTCATTGTACATCATTCCATGGGGGAGTGTGAGCTGCAGCCTCCCCCTCCCCTGGCAGGAGCCTGCACTGGTGAGCGGTGACAGAGGGGACACAGCCCCTGGGGACAGCCCCAGTGCCAGCCCCGGCCCTGGCTGGGACTGAGCGGGCACGAAATGAGCACCAGGAGGGGAAACTCCAGCCCCCATTGCCATTATCCCAGGCTGCCACTGAGGAATGGGGTTTGGAGAGGCAGCGTGGAAGTGCTGGGACACATTCCCAGTGATGCTGGAACACATTCCCAGTGATGCTGGAACACATTCCCAGTAATGCTGGAATAAATTCCCAGTGCTGTGGGAACACATTCCCAGTGCTGTGGGAATTCATTCCCAGTGCTGCACAAATACATTCCCAGAGGTGCAGGAACACATTCCCAGTGATGTTGGAATACATTCCCAGTGATGTTGGAATACATTCCCAATGTTGTGGGAATAAATTCCCAGTGCTGTGGGAATAAATTCCCAGTGCTGTGGGAATAAATTCCCAGTGCTGTGGAAATACATTCCCAGTGCTGCTGGGATACATCCCCAGTGCTGTGGGAATTCATTCCCAGTGTTGCAGGAATCCATTCCCACTGTTGCAGGAATCCATTCCCACTGGTACAGGAATCCATTCCCACTGGTACAGGAATCCATTCCCAGTGCTGTGGGACACATTCCCAGTCAGGAGGAGGGGCACAGGGCTGTGATCCATCCACAGGCAGCCAGGCACTCCCCTGCCATGCTCAGGAATCCCAGGGAAGGGCACATTCCCCTCCTGGAGCTCCATTTTTCAGGGATTTGGGCTTCCCAGGCTTCCGTGTGCACGCCAGGGGTAAAAAGTGACCTGCAAAAGATGAGGGGTTGGGCTGGAGGGGGAGAGGCAGCCCTGGAGCAGCTGCAGCTGTGGTGCTCAGGGTTTGGTGCATCAAAAACACCCACAGGGGCTGTCAGGGGCTTTCTGGGGACACACAATCCTGGGGAGTGCAGGGCCAGGGCTGAAGGCAAAGCCAAGGCTGCTCCATGGAGCTGTGCTCTCCCAAGGGATCCTTTTATTTCCCACCCCAAACCCCTCCTGGCAGCTCAGAGCCTGCACCCTGCAGCTCCCAAGGAGTTCTGCTCGCAGGGGTGATACAAAAATAGCCACCAGCTCCAATTTCAAGTGCCAGCAGAAAGAGGCTGGATGGCAACGCCCAGCCTTGGCCACAAGAGCCTGAAACTCCTCCAGGGGAATCTTTTGCAGGTCTCCCTTTTAAGGCCTTAATGTCACTACAGAGAGAGGGATTCTTTTGTCTTGTGCTTGCCATTGCTGCCCTCTCTGAGCAGCACCACAACCTCCTCAAACTGAGCAGTTCCAGTGCCTGGCTGTCAGTGCAGGATCCAGAGGGAGGGACACAACAAGCACCAGGTGTTTAAGCTGCTGCAAGGGCAGGACTGATGTGCCAAGTGTTCTAAACAACCACACAAACAGCCAAATGTTGAGCCACTGCAACGCTGCTGCTACTCAGATTCTCAACATCAGCCACAGCAAAGGAAGAGAAATCAAAATCAAACCCAAAACCGAGCACTGGTATGGACACAGAAGAGTTCATCTTGGCTGGAGCTGTGCTCCCAGGAGGGAGGACTGGATGTGGCAGTGACTTGGGCTCCCGAGTCAGATCGAGAGCAGAGGCTGGCACAGAGATGACAAACACCAGTGGGGCCAGGTCCAGAGTGGATTGTCATGGCAGGAGCTCCTGCTGCTGAGCAAAGACAGATCCAGGAGGACAGGGGGTGCTCCCCTCTCCTTGGAAGTTCTGGTCATCAGTTAAGGAACATTGAGACACTCCCCAAACTGCAGCAACAGGATTCTGTTGGCTCCTCAGAGATTCAGTCCCACAGCTGTTTTGGGTTCAGAAGAAGCAGAGGGAGTCTCTTGTGCCACATCTGTGAAGGGAATTGCAACAGAGAGGAGATCAGAACTCATCAAACACACCCACAAGCACCCAATACAATTCCAGAGTGCCCAGGTGCTTCCCTGCTCTGTTCCCCCCCTGGGAAGCACATGTTCCATGTGGAACAGGGCATGACTGGAAATTTACAGGGAATGCCTTGGAAATTTGGGTTATAACCTGCCAAAACAGAAGGAAAACTACATGGCCAATCCTGTGGAGTTGCTCATGAACAGATCCCAAAAGGAAAACTGAACTGGCCAGGACAGGTGTAGGGAAAGCTCAGTTCAAGCCCATAAACTCTGGTCATTCACTGTTACTAAACCATAGGATATCCTGAGTCAGAAGGGACCCAAAAAGATCATTAATAAATCATAAAATATGATTTATTTATCATTCTTATTATTTATTTCCTAATTAGTAAATAAAGCCCAGCTTAAGCAGGGCCTGTCCCACATAAGGAACATTCCAGGGACGATGCTGAGTGCTGGACAAACCCTGTTTAGAAAATTCTGCTTTATCCCTTCCAACACTGCCTGGCTTTGTACAACTTTGTTAAATGTAAAAAAGCAATTAGTGCAAGCAGCAGCTCCCTCACAGAGCCTTCAGCCTTCCCTCCACCCCTGGCAAAGGATCCAGGCAGAATTCCCAGCTCTGCCAGGACTGGGTTTAGCTCTGCTGAGCCAGGATCCAGGCAGAATTCCCAGCTCTGCCAGGACTGGTTTAGCTCTGCTCAAGCAGGATCCAGGCAGAATTCCCAGCTCTGCCAGGACTGGGTTAAACTCTGCAGAAGCAGGATCCAGAATTCCCAGCTCTGCCAGGACTGGTTAAACTCTGCAGAAGCAGGATCCAGAATTCCCAGCTCTGCCAGGACTGGGTTTAGCTCTGCTGAGCCAGGATCCAGAATTCCCAGCTCTGCCAGCACTGGTTAAACTCTGCAGAAGCAGGATCCAGAATTCCCAGCTCTGCCAGGACTGGGTTTAGCTCTGCTGAGCCAGGATCCAGGCAGAATTCCCAGCTCTGCCAGGACTGGGTTTGGCTCTGCTCAAGCAGGATCCAGGCAGAATTCCCAGCTCTGCCAGGACTGGTTAAACTCTGCAGAAGCAGGATCCAGAATTCCCAGCTCTGCCAGGACTGGGTTAAACTCTGCTGAGCCTGGATCCAGGCAGAATTCCCAGCTCTGCCAGGACTGGGTTTAGCTCTGCTGAGCCTGGATCCAGGCAGAATTCCCAGCTCTGCCAGGACTGGTTAAACTCTGCTCAAGCAGGATCCAGGCAGAATTCCCAGCTCTGCCAGGACTGGTTAAACTCTGCTGAGCCAGGATCCAGAATTCCCAGCTCTGCCAGGACTGGGTTTAGCTCTGCTCAAGCAGGATCCAGAATTCCCAGCTCTGCCAGGACTGGGTTTAGCTCTGCTCAAGCAGGATCCAGAATTCCCAGCTCTGCCAGGACTGGGTTTAGCTCTGCTCAAGCAGGATCCAGGCAGAATTCCCAGCTCTGCCAGGACTCTGCTGCCCCTGTGCTGCTCAGGGCTGTCCCAGCTCCCAGAGCAGCCCCTCCCAGGCCCTGCTGCCATTCCCACCTCCATCAGACACAGAGAGCTGCTCCAGCTCAGCTTCCAGCTCGGCATCAGAGATGGGGGCACTCAGCACCTTCTGGGGAACGGGAGGCAGCTCCAGGGAATCCTTGCTGGAGTCCTGCAGGAGACTGTCCAGCTCCTTCTCCAGCTCCTCAGAGTCCATCTCTGCTGAGCAAAGAAAATGTTTCAGCTCCAAGGAGAATTCAGTGGCACCCTCACAGCACAGACTGAGATCCAAAGCAGAGCTGTTACTCCTTCCATCCATTGTTACTCACAAGGAATTTCCTGTACTTCTTTTAAAGGACTGAAAATTCAGTCCTGATCTCAGGGAGAATTTTTTCCTTGGCACTGAGGCCAAGAAGCTCTGGCACCTTTCAGCAGAGGCAAACAAGCTGCAGCAGCAAGCAGGCCAGAGGAAAAAGCTCATCACTTCAACAAAACAAAGCAGCAGCTGCCCTAAAAATAGATTGAAACCAATATTACCCAGCTCTGAACTGAAACCCAGCCCCAAACGGGGACCACGAGGATTTGGAGATGAATAAACTGTCAGAGGGGAGAACTCCCTGCTCCCATTCCCTTCAAGGAACCAACTTTGAATTTTGGGAAGAGTTTTTTCCCCCAGGAAGGTGCTGAATGTGGGGAGGGAGCAGGGAAAGGAGAGAGCAGGAAGGGATGGAGCAGGGAAAGGAGGGAAAAAGGATGGGAGGGAGGAAGGGAAAGGAGGGAGAAAGGGAAAGGAGGGAGGAAGGGAAAGGAGGGAGGAAGGGAAAGGAGGGAGAAAGGGAAAGGAGGGAGGAAGGGAAAGGAGGGAGGAAGGGAAAGGAGGGAGAAAGGGAAAGGAGGGAGGAAGGGAAAGGAGGGAGGAAGGGAAAGGAGGGAGGAAGGGAAAGGGAGGGAGCAAGGAAAGGAGGGAGGGAGTAAGGATGGGAGGAAGGGAAAGGAGGGAGCAGGAAAAGGAGAGAGCAGGGAGAGAGGTAAGGCAAAGGAAGCAAGCAGGGAAAGAGATGGAGCAGGGAAAGGGATGGAGTAAGAGAAAGGAGGGAGCAAGGAAAAGGAAGGAGCAGGGAAAGCAGAGAGCAGGGATGGCAGGGAGTAAGGAAAAGGAAGGAGCAGGGAAAGGAAGGAGCAGGGAAAGCAGAGAGCAGGGAAAGGAAGGAGCAGGGAAAGGAAGGAGCAGGGAAAGGAAGGAGCAGGGAAAGGAAGGAGCAGGGAAAGGAAGGAGCAGGGAAAGGAAGGAGCAGGGAAAGGAAGGAGCAGGGAAAGGAAGGAGTAAGGAAAGCAGAGAGCAGGGAAAGCAGAGAGCAGGGAAAGGAAGGAGTAAGGAAAGCAGAGAGCAGGGGTGGCAGGGAGTGAGGCAAAGGAGAAGCCAAGGATGCAAAGCCCAGGACATACCCAGCCCATTGATCCCCACTCCAGCCAGAGTCTGGGCCACTTCGTCTTGAGTGTCACAAAGCTGAGGTAAAATAAACACAATGAGATAGAGATCAGAAATTAATTCTGTGCCCTCCTGCAGCTGCTTTGTCAAAAGCAGAAATAACAAACAAAACCAGAAGTTGGCCTGAAGGCAGCAGGAATTAGTACAAAATCTCCACCTTGGTTTTCACAAGGAACATGAAGATTATTTCAGAATAATAAATAACAACACCAGGGATGGCACATTTGAGGGTCAAACCCCCAACCAGAATTTCACAGTGGGAGGAAAAATATTGCTCTGATTGGAGCTTTTCCACAGCAATCCTGAGCTGGAATTGCAGCTTGGGCTCCAGAACCAGGGAGCTGAAAACCAACACGTCCCAACCAGGGCATTTTGCAGCCCCTCAGCTGGAGCTGAAGGCTCAGTTTGAGCTGATGGTGCTAAAAAATGAATCCTTGGCTGGTTTTCACACCAGCTTAGACTGCCAGACTGCTCTGCTCACTTCAACTCCTGCACAATTCACTCCTTTCCCTCACTGAAATGCAGGAGATTCCAGAATTAACTGGAGAAGGTTGGAAAAGACCTTTGAGATCATCAAATCCAGCCTATAAACAATAAAATGAAATGAAATAAAATAGAATAAAATGAAATAAAATAGAATAGAAATAAAACAGAATAAAATGAAACGAAATAAACATAAAATAAAATAAAACTAGAATAAAACTAGAATAAATAACTAAAAAATGAATAAAATAAAACAAAACCAAAACAAAATAATAAAATAAAAATAAAATTAAATTAAAATAAAAATAACATAAAATAAAATAAAATAAAATAAAATAAAATATAACATAAAATAAAATAAAATTAAATTAAATTAAATTAAATTAAATTAAATTAAATTAAATGTCAGGCTGTTTCATGCACACAGTTGCATTCCAGCTTCCAAAGGTTTCATTTGTATTTTTAATACACCTAAAGCTGGGTGCTTCCCCAATTTTGCTGATCAAAAAAACCCCAGAAAATGCAAATTTCAAGTAAATTAAAATACATTGCAGCAAAACCAGAAGACACAGCAATTTTCTTGCTGATGTTTTAGCTCAAAATTAAGTCAGTTTGCTTTAGTGCCATAAAGGGAAAAAACTAAATAATTAAAAGCAACCAAAGAATTAATAACTAATTAATATCTGGGCAGGTTTCTTGGGAATATCCACACCCCCCTGGCTGTTCCAGTACCTCTTGGATCTGATCCACCAGGTTCTCTGCCCTCTCCACAGTCACATCCTTCATAGAAAGCTTCAGAGCTCCCACTCCAGCCTGGTAGGCATTAAACACCTGGAAATTCAAAATAAAAGAGATGAAGATGCACAATGCTGATGAACTCCAGCCTGGTAGGCATTAAACACCTGGAAATTCAAAATAAAACAGATGAAGATGCACAATGCTGATGAAATCCAGGCTGGCAGGCATTAAATACCTGGAAATAAGAAATAAAATACAGAAAGATCCACAGTGCTGATGAACTCCAGCCTGCTTGGCATTAAATACCTGGAAATTAAAAATAAAAGAGATGAAGATGCACATGGCTGATGAACTTCAGCCTGGTAGGCATTAAATACCTGGAAATAAGAAATAAAATACAGAAAGATCCACAGTGCTGATGAACTCCAGCCTGAAAGCCATTAAAGACTTGGAAATTAAAAATAAAGAGATGAAGATGCACAATGCTGATGAACTCCAGCCTGGTTGGTATTAAATACCTTGAAATTAAAAATAAAGAGATGAAGATGCACAATGCTGATGAACTTCAGCCTGGTTGGTATTAAACACCTTGAAATTAAAAATAAAGAGATGAAGATGCACAATGCTGATGAACTCCAGCCTGGTTGGTATTAAATACCTTGAAATTAAAAATAAAAGAGATGAAGATGCACAGTGCTGATGGAAACAGTGGGAGCTCCTCTCCAGAGCTGCTTCCCAAGCAGCATCCTTGGAGAAACACCAGGACATGGAGGAGCTTTATGCAGAGGGACATGGCCAGGGGAAATCCCAGCCCTGAGGAGAAGGGATGAGGGGAAGGAGCAGGGGAGGAGCCCAGGGGAGGAGCCCTCGGTACCATCTGGTCGGTCTGGGAGGCGTAGATCCGATCCAGGATTCCCTGCACCGCGTCCAGCTTGGAGTGCAGCTCCTCAATGCGCCGCTCCGTCCTCCGCTTGGCCTTGAGGCACCTCAGGGCCTGCCAGGGACACAAACACACAGAGAGATCAGATCACAGAGAGAGAGAGCTCAGATCACACAGAGAGAGAGCTCAGATCACACAGAGAGAGCTCAGATCACAGAGAGAGAGAGCTCAGATCACACAGAGGGAGCTCAGATCACACAGAGAGAGCTCAGATCACACAGAGAGAGAGCTCAGATCACACACAGAGAGAGCTCAGATCACAGAGAGAGAGAGCTCAGATCACACAGAGGGAGCTCAGATCACAGAGAGAGCTCAGATCACACACAGAGAGAGAGCTCAGATCACACAGAGAGAGAGCTCAGATCACACACAGAGAGAGAGCTCAGATCACACAGAGAGAGCTCAGATCACACACAGAGAGAGCTCAGATCACACAGAGAGAGAGCTCAGATCACACAGAGAGAGCTCAGATCACACAGAGAGCTCAGATCACACAGAGAGAGCTCAGATCACACAGAGAGCTCAGATCACAGAGAGAGAGCTCAGATCACACACAGAGAGAGCTCAGATCACACACAGAGAGAGCTCAGATCACACAGAGAGCTCAGATCACACAGAGAGCTCAGATCACACAGAGAGCTCAGATCACACACAGAGAGCTCAGATCACACAGAGAGAGAGCTCAGATCACACAGAGAGAGAGCTCAGATCACACAGAGAGAGCTCAGCTCACAGAGAGAGAGCTCAGATCACACAGAGAGAGAGCTCAGATCACACAGAGAGAGCTCAGATCACACAGAGAGAGAGCTCAGATCACACAGAGAGAGCTCAGATCACACAGAGAGCTCAGATCACACAGAGAGAGCTCAGATCACACACAGAGAGAGAGCTCAGATCACACAGAGAGAGAGCTCAGATCACACACAGAGAGAGAGCTCAGATCACACAGAGAGAGAGAGCTCAGATCACACAGAGGGAGCTCAGATCACACAGAGAGAGCTCAGATCACAGAGAGAGAGAGCTCAGATCACACAGAGAGAGCTCAGATCACACAGAGAGCTCAGATCACACAGAGAGAGCTCAGATCACACACAGAGAGCTCAGATCACACAGAGAGAGCTCAGATCACACACAGAGAGCTCAGATCACACAGAGAGAGCTCAGATCACACAGAGAGAGAGAGCTCAGATCACACAGAGAGCTCAGATCACACAGAGGGAGCTCAGATCACACAGAGAGAGCTCAGATCACACACAGAGAGAGCTCAGATCACACAGAGAGAGAGCTCAGATCACACACAGAGAGAGCTCAGATCACACACAGAGAGAGCTCAGATCACACACAGAGAGAGCTCAGATCACACAGAGAGAGCTCAGATCACACAGAGAGAGCTCAGATCACACACAGAGAGCTCAGATCACACAGAGAGAGCTCAGATCACACACAGAGAGCTCAGATCACACACAGAGAGCTCAGATCACACAGAGAGAGAGAGCTCAGATCACACAGAGAGAGCTCAGATCACACAGAGAGAGAGAGCTCAGATCACACAGAGAGAGCTCAGATCACACAGAGAGAGAGCTCAGATCACACAGAGAGAGAGCTCAGATCACACACACAGAGCTCAGATCACACAGAGAGAGCTCAGATCACACAGAGAGAGCTCAGATCACACAGAGAGAGCTCAGATCACACAGAGAGAGAGCTCAGATCACACAGAGGGAGCTCAGATCACACACACAGAGCTCAGATCACACACATACACACACAGAGAGCTCAGCTTCCCAAACACAGAGTGAGCTCAGCTCACACACACACAGAGCTCAGCTCACACACACAGACCTCAGCTTCACAAACACAGATAGAGCTCAGCTCACACACACACAGAGAGCTCAGATCACACACACACAGAGATACCTAATCTCACACACAGAGCCCTCAGCTTCACACACACACACACACAGAGCTCAGCTCACACAAACACAGAGAGCTCAGATCACACAAACACAGAGAGCTCAGATCACACAAACACAGAGAGCTCAGCTCACACACAGAGCCCTCAGCTCAGCCTCACACACAAATCTGGGAACTTTCCCCTCTCCTGGGCTTATTCCCACTTTGGTGAGTCCAATAATTCCTGCTGGCACCATGGTGTGGGGATCCTTAGAATCAGAGGGTTTTGGGGAAGTTGCAAAGGGCAGGCCTCAGACAGCAGAACTGTGATTGGAGCTAAGCAGTAGAGATTTGTCAGCAGAAAAGTTACATGAGATGTAGAAAGTAAGGACAACTAAAAACAATGGTCTGTGTATTAACCCTTGGCTACAATAACTCCCAAGAGCCCTGGGATGAAGCCCCCAGGTTTAACCCTGGGCATGATCTGCAGTTCTGGGGCAGCTCCAGGACATTTCCCTGGCAATTCCACTCACCAGCTGCTTCTTCCCAGCTCTGCAAGCACTCCTGGCATCCTCTTTACACCTGCAAGATGGAAAAAGGAGAAAGGAAAGGAAATTTCTTCCTTTTTTCACAACGCACAACCACCCTCCCCCTCTCTCTGAGGGGACCACAAGGTGCATTTTGGATACAACCACCCTCAAACCACTGCTGATTCCCACAAGTCCCTGATTGCATTCCAAATCCTTGCAAACATTCCCCACAGCCTTGCAAACACTCCCTGCACCTTGTTTTCACAGGGAACAGGGAACAAAGGCTGGGAAAGCTGCCCCAGCACACGGCTGTGACCATTTTGTTTATGAACAGGAAAGAACAACAGGAGAAAGCAGCTTCTAATTGTGTCCCAGAGTTCTCCATCCCACAGATGTTGTTCCCACCACCCTTCCCCAAATTACTTCTCTGCTTCCTGGGAAAGGGACTCCACCTTCTGTGACAGCAGCTGCTCACTCTGCATCAGCTGATAAACTCCAATGTCCACATCGTTCATTGGGGACACCTTGGCGTGGAGGCCCCGGGCAAACTTCACAATCTGCAATCAGAGCAGCACAGCCTGGAGTCACTCCCCAGACACCTCAAAATCTCACTTGGAAGGAAGGAAGAGAAGTTTTTACACTCTCAGTTTAGGCCTTGGTGTCATGTCCCAGTCACCAGAGGATTTAATATTAAACTAGGACCAGGATCAGCAGTGTGGGAACAAAAAGCCCTAAGGGAACACTGGAAGATTTCAAGCTGTCCCTGGATTGTGGAAGTGGATGGGAATGTCAGACTCCCAAGGACTTCAGAACACTACAGGGCAAGAGGAACCTCAGAGCTGAGTGCCTGCACCTCCGTGGGAAGGGACAAACATAAAAGGCTTTTCAGAAACGTGGAATTCCACAGTGATTCGAGAGGTGTGGAGTTTGTGGGGTTGGGAATAGTCAACCTGCAGGGTCTGCCATGTTTCTAACTCCTCAATTAAATCTGAATTATTAGAAGTGTTTAAAGAACCCACTGTCACTGTGATATTTTCTGAAAAATCCCTTTGCCAGGATTTCTTCTCCTGGGAAGATGAGAAGCCTCAGCTCCTCCATGTTCTCCTCCTCTGGAATGTGGTCTGGAGGTTGTTTATCCAAACATGTGAATTGTTTTTAATTCATGACCAATCCCCATCAGCTGTGTCGGACTCTGAGGAGTCAGCCATGAACTTTCATGATCATTCTTTTCTAGCCTTCTGAGGTATCCTTTCTCTTTCTTTAGTATAGTTTAATTATATAATTTCTTATCATTTCATATAATATAATTAATATAATATAATGCAATGTAATGCAATATAAGATAAATCATTTCATATGATACGATATGATATAGTATCATATAATGTCATATAATTTCTTATAATGCAACTTCATATGATATGATATGATATAATATGATATAATATGATATAATATGATATAATATAATATAATATAATATAATATAATATAATATAATATAATATAATATAATATAATATAATATAATATAATATAATATAATATAATATAATATAATATAATATAATATAATATAATATAATATTATATTATATTATATTATATTATATTATATTATATTATATTATATTATATTATTTGATATGATATATAATATAATATAATATAATATAATATAATATAATATAATATAATATAATATAATATAATATAATATAATATAATATAATAATGTAATGTAATATATCATTTCATATCATTTCTTATAAAACAATTTCATATTATATGATCTATTATATTATTTCATATTATATTATATAATTTCATATTATAATATAATATTATATCATTTCATATCATATCATATAATTTCATATGATGTAATATCATTTCATATCATATCATATCATTTCACATCATATCATATCATTTCATGTATCAGCCTTCTGAGGACATGGAGTCAAATTCTCATCTCTCACCTCGTCCTGGGTGTCTCACACCACAACCTGCCATGCCACAATTAGGATTTCTTGTCACCTACAACCACCTTGAAGCACGTGGAATTCACCTTTCCAGACAGAGCACAGCCCTTTCAGCCAGCAGAACGCCTACAACCCATGTCTCTGCAGGCAGGTGGAAGGCAAGACAGAGATGACACCACCCAAAAGCAGTCACCTGGACCCTGTACCTTCTCTCCGTTCTGCTCCAGGATGGTGACCCTCTTCTCCTTCTGCAGCTGCAGCAGCAGCAGGTAGAAGGTCCTCTCGTCGGGGCACAGGCCGGCGCACAGCGAGCGCAGCTCGGAGAGCGCCACCACGGGGTGGGAGGAGAGCGCCGAGCTCTGGTACAGCCGATAAACCTCCTCTGCCTTCTCCTGCAAGGATCCGGCCAGACAGAAACTTCAGGGGATTTACAGATTTCAGAGGAGCTAAGATCACGGTTAGAGATGAGCTTTATTGGAGTTCACCTCATCAAGGCCTACCCATTTGTTTTAATTAAGAGTTAGTAGTTAACTAATAATTGATGGCTTGTCAACACAATGTTGGGTTAGCTGGGTTTATAATGAAGAATATAGAGACTGATAAATGGCTTTTAGGAGCATAAGACAATTGTTTTTAGGAGCAGAAGACAATTGTTTTTAGGAGCAGAAGACAATTGTTTTTAGGAGCAGAAGACAATTGTTTTTAGGAGCAGAAGACAATTACTTTTAGGAGCAGAAGACAATTGGTTTTAGGAGCAGAAGACAATTGTGGCCTCCTCTGCTCTGAAACCAATTGAAGATGGGGAATGGGAGTTCTACCAAGGGTTCACTTGTCATCTTTGCATTGAAAAGGTAGAAAGGTCAGAATGAGGAAGACTTCAGTTACTTCCTCATTTTGGGACTCCTCCCCATGAAAGGGACCACCCCATTTCAAGGGACAAACTACTCATGCTTAATAACTTTTGAACTAATAGGAAGCAGGGAATGGGATGTACCAAAGTTATGAATTTTGGATTTTGGGTATTCAATACTTGTACAGATAAAAGGACTCTGTAATCACCTGTAGATGGTGTGTATTTGGGAGTTATCCCACAATAAACAAACACTTTCTAACTCTAAACTGTCAGAGAGTGTTTGGATATCGCTATTAGATCAATATCCATACTGGGAATGGGATGTAGCAAAGTTATGAATATGCATTTGGATTTTGGGTATTCAATATTTGTACAGATAAAAGGACTCTGTGATAACCTGTAAACCACAGTGTGTATTTGGGAGCTATCCCACAATAAACAAACACTTTTTAACTTTAAACTGTCAGAGAGATTTTGTCTGTCACAGTTGGATATTGGTACTAGATCAATATCCATAATTTTTGAATAAATCACAGTGATGCCTTAGGATTCCACCTTTGGTGTTTTCCAGATCCTGTGCTGCCTCAGTGCATCACTCTGAACTCCAGAGAGTGTCAGTTCCTGGCTTCACATTCTGGGCACACAAACAATCCCTCCAGGCCTGAGATCCGGGGACACTCTGCTGCCTCAGGCCCCAAAAAGCATCAACACAAGTGAATTGGGGGGTGCAAACTGGGGGGAAATGACTTCATTAGCTGGAGCTGTAATTGGGCAATTAACCCCTGATATGTAAATGAACCAAACTCATACCTGTCTGAAAAACTCATGACCCCTGTGCATCCTGGAGGCTGCTGACTGCCCACGGTGTAGCTAACTTTAAGGCCTTTAATATTATTTATTATTATTATTTATTAATAATATTTATTATTAATAATATAACCTTGTTGTTTATTATTAATAAATATTTATTAATTTGTTATTATTTCTCTTTAATTATTTTTATTCATAAACTAATTATTAATGAATGCCCACTTGATTCTCTAACTCTGTCTAGGCTCTGTTCTAGGCAGCCACCCCAAGGCATCCCAGGGGTGCTGGCAGCCCACCCAGCATTCCTGCTCTTCCCAAATCCTCCACACCTCCTTCCTCCCAACCTGGACACTTCCTGCTTTATTCCAGAGTGAATTTCAGGATGAGCCACAGGGAACTCTCAAAACAGTCATCCACAAAAACCAAAACTCTGTTGTGGACGTTCCCTGAAAAGCTGTGGAGCAGCACAGGAACCACACAGGCAATCAATTGGCTTCTCCTGCACTTCCTGGAAATCCCTCAAATCCAGGTTTGAAGCAAATCAAAACTCCTGCTTTTACAGCTTTCCCACATTTCTGCTGGACACAGTAACCCAGAGAACCACAGCAAGGCCTGGGCTCCTTCAGCAGACACAGAGTAAGAGAGAGAGAACAGGGGCTGGGCCAGGATCCCATCCCATGGGAAAGCAGCTGGAATAATGGGAAAAAAGGGAATCTGGGCTGGGGGGACACTGGATGGCCAGGCTGGGACTGTCCCATGCCCTGCTCATCCCTGGAGCAGATGGAGCTCAGGCTCAGGGTTCCTCATGTCCTGCACAGGAATGAGCTCCAGCCTGGGATTCCCAGCTGGCTGCCAGCACAGTTCTCACCTCCCTGGAATTGTGGAATTGCAAGGAATTGTGTCCTTCCCTTTTCCTGGAGTCAGTGAGGAATCATTGTCAGAAGCATGGAATGGTTTGGGATGGAAGGACCTGAAATCCCACCCAGTGCCACCCCTGCCATGGCAGGGACACCTCCCACTGTCCCAGAGGCTCCAGCCTGGCCTTGGGCACCTCCAGGGATCCAGGGGCAGCCACAGCTCCCTGGGAATTCCATCCCACCCTGCCAGGGAACAATTCCTATCCAATATCCCCTCCATCCCTGCCCTCTGGCAGTGGGAGCCACTCCCTGTGTCCTGTCCCTCCATCCCCTGCCCAAATCCCTCTCCAGCTCTCCTGGAGCCCCTTTAGGCCCTGCAAGGGGCTCTGAGCTCTCCCTGGAGTTTCTCTTCTCCACATGAGCACCTCCAGCTCTCCCAGCCTGGCTCCAGCCCTTGGAGCAGCTCCATCATTTTCAAGGAACATCCAAATCCCTTCCCATCCCCAAGTCACTCCACACATCTCTCTCCAGGCTTTTGAACACCTCAGCAGCACCAAGGAAGATCTGCTCAGCCCTGAGCCCTCCTTCCAGCACATGAAATGACTCCTGGTTTTCCTGGAGATGCCCAGGAAAAGCTCTCCACAACACTCACCTGCAGCAGCTCCACGTAGATCAGAACCTCCTCTTCCTCAGGGATTTTGCTGTCCCCCAGCACGCTGGACAGGGTCCACTTGAGGGGCTTCAGGATGAAAACTCCCACACCCCATGAGATCCAGCTGCTGTCTACACTGGCCATGAAGTCTGACTCCCTCTGGAGCTTCCCACGTCTAGGGAAAAGAGAATTCAGGTGGAACTGAACACAGTCAGTCTAAGCCCTGGATATCCTGCAC
Source organism: Molothrus aeneus (assembly GCF_037042795.1). Lineage (NCBI taxonomy): Eukaryota > Metazoa > Chordata > Aves > Passeriformes > Icteridae > Molothrus > Molothrus aeneus. Next base: position 3,941,673 of record NC_089674.1, on the reverse strand, counting down.
ACCCTCCACTCCAGTGGCATTTTCTATCACCAAATCCTGCTCAGGTTTGAGATTCCATTGCTGGAAGCACACAGAGATTTCCACTCCTCCCCTGCTTCCTCTGGATCCCAAGTGCTTTTTGTTTATTCTTTTTTCCCGTTTTACAAGTTTCTCCCAGTTTTCTACTCAAAACTGATGAGGCATCAAAGGAGGGGATGAACAGGGAGGGTCAGTTTTAGGGGTAATCAGCCATTTCAGGAGAGCTCCGTTTTTATATTAAACTGCAGCAACAGCTTCTCCAATCTACTGGTTTTAATTTTCAGGTCACCAACAGAGCTCCTGCTGTTTTGAGCCTCTACGAGGTACCAGTCCCGGGCTCCAATTTCACAGCACAAAACCTCTGGTTGCAAACACAGCTCAACACATCCCCAGTGCCCTCAGCAGCTGCGACACCACAACATTCCAGGGATTATCTCCCTGTTTAGCAGCGATATTCCTGTGGGAATATTCCTGTCCTCCCACACCTCCTGCGAGGCCCTGGCTGAGCTCTGCCTCCCTGTCCAGCTCGGCCTCCCAAATTCCACGCACAAACACCGTGAGCCGCAATTCACAGAATCTCAGACTGCTTTGGGTTGGAAGGACCTTAAATCCCACCCAGCGCCACCCCTGCCATGCCGGGGACACCTGACCCTGTCTCAGGCTGCTCCAAGCCCCATCCAACCCGGCCTTGGACGCTTCCAGGCACGGGACAGCCACAGTTGCTCTGGGAACCCCGTGCCAGGTCAGAATTGCCCCTCCGGGCTGGCACAGCTCGGATCCATCGCCAGCCGCATCCCCTGACACCCCCCACACCCTCCCCGACCTCCTTTACCTCAGCAGCTCTCTGAGGACGGTGCCGAGCCCCAAGGGGACGCTGCCCCGCCGCTCGAAGCCGTTCTGCAGCTCCCGCAGGCACGTCCTCACCGCGCCCCTCCGCCGGCCGCGGGCCAGAACCAGCCCGACCCAGAAGGCCATCTTGCTGTCCCACTCGGTGCTGTTCACCTCGCGGCTCTGCTTGAAGGCCGAGAACAGGAAGGCCATGCGCTCGTCATCCGTCTCCCACTCCGGGGGCAGGTCCCCGGCCGGGGCCGGCCCAGGGGGGGCCTCCCCCGGGCTGCACATCTACGCGAGCCCCCGGCTCGGCCGCGGCCTCCGCCCGGCCCGGCCGCCCGCCCGCCTCAGGGGAGACGCGCAAGGCGCATGCGCGGTGTCACCCCCGCGCCCCCCCCGCCTCACTTGGGGTGGGCCGCGCCGTCCCCCCCTCAGCCCCCGCTGTGGTACGGCCCGGAGAGGGTCAAGGGCCCCGCCCCCAATCGCCGTCCTGAGTCATGTAGTGACGTCACTGTGACGTCATATATGGCTGTCATAAACGGTCTCAAGGCCAGTAGTGAGGGGGCGGGGCTTGGGCTATCTGGGACTATATATATCATTATTATATATAATAATGATATATATATATTATATTTCCAATTCATCTCATATACAGAATAAATGTATATTTTTAACGTTCATCATATAACATTTATTATTATCATATAATATTATTAAATATTTATATTTATATTTATTTATTGTATTTATATTTATATTATTGATATTATATTATATAATAATATCATGCTATATAATATTTCATATAGTACATTATATATTATTATATTATGTTATTTTATGTTATATTACGTTATGTTATATTTATAATAATAGATATAAAAATATAATAAAGAAATTATAAATCTATTATAATAATAAATAATAATAAATCTATTATAACATAATGTACATATAACATAAAGTATATAATAAAAATTTTCTCAACGTATAACATCATAACTAAATATTAATCAGTATGCAATAATATAGGTATAAGTATATTCTATAATACTATATTATGTAAAATTTGGTTACATTATATAATACAATATTATATATATAGTATTATAATCTGATATTATATCACATCATGATACAAAATTATATTGGATGATAATATAATATTCTATTATCAATATTTCATATATAATGGATCTAATTCAATATCTTATTACATAATATATAATGTGGTTTTATATATATATATATATACACATATATACACATATATACACACATAGATATAGATATAGATATAGATATAGATATAGATATAGATATAGATATAGATATAGATATATATGGAAAATGGTGCAAATTGCCCAGAATTTGGCGACAGCACCTTGGCTCTGCTGGCCCCAGGGAAGGCAGCCGGTCCAAGAGCTGCCTTTAAACCAATCAATGAAAATGGAAATCAGGAAATGACTCAGGACAAGCAGGATTTATTTTTAGCTCCTTCCAAACCGAATTTTCCTATTTATTATTCTATTATTATATATAATTTTATATATTATATATAATTTTTTTACTATGATATTCTGTATAATTATATTTACTGTATAATATATATTCTATACTTTTATATATTGCATATTTATATTTTATTGTTTTAATAGTTATATTTTATATATAATTTTATTATTTCAATGGTTATATTTTATATAAAATTGTATATTATATTTATTGTTATCTTTATTGTTATATTTTTATAATATATTAGGATATTTTATATTTTATATTTTATATATTAATGTATAGTGTATATTATGTTATATATTATATATATTAATCTCTCCAGTTCTAGAGTTCTAGCCCCAAAATAAAATCCTTTTGTGCCTGGAAATCCGTTCCCAGCTGAGGGTCCAGCCTGGCTTTAAGGAGGGCAGGTTTTAGGGTTATCAGGAACAAAAACGCTGCTCCAGGAAGGAAGGGGATCCCGAGGCTTTGTCCAAAGCCAGGCCTTGACCTGGGGGCCGGGATCACACGTGGGGGGGAAAGGACCAAAGGATGAGCTGAGCCTAAGGATGGGCTGGGCCAAATGTGAACTGGGCCAAAGGTTGAACTGGGCCTAAGGATGGGCTGGGCAAAAGGTTGAGCTGGGCTGAATGATGGGCTGGGCCTAGGGATGAGCTGGGCATAAGGATCAGCTGGGCAAAAGGTTGAGCTGGGCCTAGGGATGAGCTGGGCCTAAGGACGAGCTGGGCTCAAGGATGAGTTGGGCATAAGGATGAGCTGGGCCTAGGTATGAGTTGGGCCTAAGGATGAGCTGGGCTCAAGGATGAGCTGGGCATAAGGATGAGCTGAGCATAAGGATGGGCTGGGCCTAGGGACGAGCTGGGCTCAAGGATGAGCTGAGCATAAGGATGGGCTGGGCCTAGGGACGAGCTGGGCTCAAGGATGAGCTGGGCTCAAGGATGAGCTGGGCCAAAGGATGAGCTGGGCCTAAGGATGAGCTGAGCATAAGGATGAGCTGGGCCTAGGGATGAGCTGAGCCTAGGGATGAGTTGATCCCAGGCACTCCGGGTCAGGCACTGCCGGGGATGGATCCCCTCAGCCCCTCCAGCCGCTCCCACTGCAGGACAGGAGAGACTCGGGAGAGGGGGAGCCCTGAGGGGTGCAAAACAAGGAATTCCTTCCCTGGTTCCCAATGTTCAGCCCTTCCTGGGGAAGCAGGGATCCAGCACATGGATTTGGGATGATAGATCCCATCATTCCAAACGTTCTGCTTCCCCTCTGCCCTTCCCAGCGGAGCAGGAATCCACCTCACATTTTTAGGAAAATAAATCCTAATAATAATAATAAATTTAATAATAATAAATTTTTAGGAAAATAAATCATTCCAAATAGATCCCTCTGCCCTTCCCAAGGAAGCAGGAATCCAGCACATGGATTTGGGAAGATAAATCCCATAATTCCAAACGTTCTGCTTCTCCTCTGCCCTTCCCAGGGGAGCAGGAATCCAGCACATGGATTTGGAAAGATAAATCTCAGCATTTAAAATAAATCCCAGCATTCCAAATAAATCCCTCTGCCCTTCCCAAGGAAGCAGGGATCCAGCACATGGATTTGGGATGATAGATCCCATAATTCCAAATAAATCCCAGCATTCCAAACGTTCTGCTTCCCCTCTGCCCTTCATGGGGAAGCAGGAATCCACCTCACATTTTTAGGAAAATAAATCCCATCATTCCAAATAGATCCCTCTGCCCTTCATGGGGAAGCAGGGATCCAGCACATGGATTTGGGATGATAGATCCCATAATTCCAAATAAATCCCAGCATTCCAAATGTTCTGCTTCCTTCTGCCCTTCCTGGGGAAGCAGGGATCCAGCACATGGATTTGGGATGATAGATCCCATAATTCCAAACGTTCTGCTTCCCCTCTGCCCTTCATGGGGAAGCAGGAATCCACCTCACATTTTTAGGAAAATAAATCCCATCATTCCAAATCGATCCCTCTGCCATTCCTGGGGAAGCAGGGATCCAGCACACATTTTTTGGGAAGACAAATGCCACCACTCCAAGTGTTCCTGCTTCCCCTCTGCCCCTCTCAGGTGTGACCCCACCCTGGAGCTGCCCCAGCCCTGGGACACAGCACGGGGAGGACGTGGAGCTGCTGGAGCCATTCCAGAGGGGCTCAGAGGATGGAGCCCCTGTCCCACGAGGAAAGGCTGGCAGAGCTCAGCCTGGAGAAGATTTGGGGGGGCCTTGTTGTGGCCCTCCAGTGCCTGGAGGGAGGAAAGTGGGACAGGGACAATTCACAAGGACACAGGGAATGGCTTCCCACCACCAGAGGACAGAGTTAGATGGGATATTGGGAAGGAATTCTTGAATTTCCCAGAGAAGCTGTGGCTGCCCCTGGATCCCTGGAAGTGTCCAAGGCCAGGTTGGACAAGGCTTGGAGCACCCTGGGATGGTGGAAGGTGTCCCTGCCCATGGCAGGGGGTGGCACTGGGTGAGCCCTTCCCACCCAAACCATTCCAGGACTCCGTGATTTTTCCCCAGTTTTGCAGTGCTGGACATTCCCATGGCCAGGAACATCCCTGGGCTCAGCTGTGTCCCCTCCCAGTCTTGTTTCCTGTCCCACTGGAAGCAGGAAAAGCCTTGAGTTGCACAAATGTTAGAAAAATACTGAAAACATCCTGCTGTAAACAGCCCTGCACTCAACACAGACAGGTCCTGTGAGCAAAATAAAATATATCTAGGCTCCAGCCCAGCCCAAACCAGCACAATCCCTCCTGGAAATTCAGCTGTGGGGAAAAAAAACATGATATAATTTACAAGATATAAATTAAAATATAGATTGGCTGGAGAATGCCAGTCCACACGCTCTGAGAAATTTGGGATAAAAGATTCAAGGCATCCTCAGTGTTTAAACCCCAAAACCAATTTTTAATTTGCTTTTGTAGCCTGGAGAGGGAGCAGCAGTAGCTCTGTCCCCTCATGGAGGTTTAACCTGGGATGGGACTTTCCAAGATTAGGAAAAAACTGGATTTTATCCATCATTTCAATCTGCTGAGCCAGAGGTTTCTGCTCCAGTTCCTGCTCCAGTTTCCAAGCTGGCAGCTGGATGTGGAGTTTGGAAAGGGAGTTTGGATATGGAGGAGTTTGGAAAGGGAGTTTGTATATGGAATTAGGATACAGGGTTTGGATATGGAATTAGGATATGGAGGAGTTTGGATATGGAGGAGTTTGGAAAGGGAGTTTGTATAGGGAGTTTGGATACAGGGTTTGGATATGGAGTTTGGATATGGAGGAGTTTGGATAAGAAGTTTGGAAAGGGAGTTTGGATATGGAATTAGGATACAGGGTTTGGATATGGAGTTTGGATAGGGAGTTTGGATATGGAGGAGTTTGGATATGGAGGAGATCGGATAGGGAGTTTGGAAAGGGAGTTTGGATAGGGAGTTTGGAAAGGGAGTTTGGATAGGGAGTTTGGATATGGAGGAGCTTGGATATGGAGGAGTTTGGATATGGAGAGTTTGGATATGGAGGAGTTTAGATATGGAGTTTGGAAAGGGAGTTAGGATATGGAGGAGTTTGGATAGGGAAGAGTTTGGATTGGGAGTTTGGAAAGGGAGTTAGGATATGGAGAAGTTTGGAAAGGGAGTTTGGATAGGGAGTTTGGATATGGAGGAGCTTGGATATGGAGGAGTTTGGATATGGAGAAGTTTGGATAGGGAGGAGTTTGGGATGTAATGTGGAGCAGTTTGGGATGTGATGTGGAGCAGTTTGGGATGTGATGTGGAGCAGTTTGGGGATGTGATGTGGAGCAGTTTGGGATGTGATGTGGAGCAGTTTGGGGATGTGATGTGGAGCAGTTTGGGATGTGATGTGGAGCAGTTTGGGGATGTGATGTGGAGCAGTTTGGGATGTGATGTGGAGCAGTTTGGGATGTGATGTGGAGCAGTTTGGGGATGTGATGTGGAGCAGTTTGGGATGTGATGTGGAGCAGTTTGTTTGGGATGTGATGTGGAGCAGTTTGTTTGGGATGTGGAGCAGTTTGGGGATGTGATGTGGAGCAGTTTGGGATGTGATGTGGAGCAGTTTGGGGATGTGATGTGGAGCAGTTTGGGATGTGATGTAGAGCAGTTTCCTGGGCATGTGATGTGGAGCAGTTTGGGATGTGATGTGGAGCAGTTTGGGATGTGATGTGGAGCAGTTTGGGGATGTGACGTGGAGCAGTTTGGGATGTGATGTAGAGCAGTTTCCTGGGCATGTGATGTGGAGCAGTTTGGGATGTGATGTGGAGCAGTTTGTTTGGGATGTGGAGCAGTTTGGGGATGTGATGTGGAGCAGTTTGGGATGTGATGTGGAGCAGTTTGTTTGGGATGTGGAGCAGTTTGGGATGTGATGTAGAGCAGTTTGGGGATGTGATGTGGAGCAGTTTGTTTGGGATGTGGAGCAGTTTGGGGATGTGATGTGGAGCAGTTTGTTTAGGATGTAGAGCAGTTTCCTGGGGATGTGACGTGGAGCAGTTTGTTTGGGATGTGGATTTTTGCAAAACCCTCGCTCTCTCCTCCGTCCCACAGCTCCTTTTAAGTTGTGGTTCGAGGGGAGGGAAGGGAGGAGGGGAGACAAAGGGAGAGGAGAGCTCTGAGTTCAGACTCTGCATTTGCTGTTAATTTTCCTTTGTTTTTAGGGCACTGGGCCGGCAGGGAAGGAGAAGGGTTGATTTGACCTTTCCCCTGGCCAGAGGCTGCCTGCTCAGAGGCTGCCTCAGGAAAGGGAGAAAGGGTGAAAAATCCACCTGCTTGCCCTGAGTACCCCACAAACCCCAAAAATAAAGCAGGCAAAGGGAGTGAGGACAGAAATCGGAGCACCTCTCACCGCAGAGGGGAAACTGAGGCACAGAGGGGCAGAGTGGCTTGCCCAGGCTTGCCCAAGGAAGGTGCAGCGGGGAATTGAGCTTTGTTCTCATGAAGTTCACAGCTTGCCAGAGCCTTTTTTTTTTTTTTTTTTTTTTTTTCTGTTTCAAAGAGGAACTTGGAATTTATGAGCCAAATAATTCGTTGGTCAGGAGGAAGGGGGGGGATGGTAAAAATTATCATATGGCCTCAGAGTCCTCCCAGGCACCAAACAGGAGGCAGCACAGAACTGAAGGTAAAACTGGATGGTGATGTTCAAAAATAAAGCACGAATGGTCACGTACCCAAGCAGCTCCCTGGGCTGTGTTGAGGGTGACAGCCCTGACAGAGACACTCTGGAAGGGGAGATTAGAGCCTCCCACAGCCCCAGTCTTTGGGAGAGCTGGATCAACAAAGGAAAGCTGAGTCAGATGGGATAGGAACGTTTTGAGGGTCTGGCTGTCAGGTGAGCCAGAGGAGGAGGTTACCCATTAACCGAGGCTGATAAGGCTCAGATTGCCCAGTCACCCATTTACTGCTCATTGCCTGTGGGAATTTCATGCTCCAGACTCCCTTCTCTCCCCGCCCAGAGGGCAGGAGTTCAGCCAAGCTCCTGCTCCAACCCTCACGCTGGTTTTATTCTCCACTTGCAGCAGAACTGAGCAAGCCAGGGGAGGATTTAAGATCCCAAAACTGGAGGGTCCCCTCTTCTTCTCAAGGTGCTCAATTTCCCCCCAGTGCTGTGCTGGGGTGCAGCCTCCTGGCTCCAGGGGACCCTGGGTGCAGAAGAGCTGGGGGATGAACAGGCTGGGGGTGATAAAGACTGGAGGTCTGGCCCTGGGAGATAAACACACATCCCTTTCTCACTTGTGGCCAGAGCCTGCCCAAAAACCCACCTTAAATGAAAACCACAGTGGTTTTTTTCTGGGATGGGATGGGAATTCTTGCAGGGAGAGAGAATGATGTGTCTGCCCAGTGTCCCACTCCTGGGGATGGCTGGGGACTGGGACAGGGTGACCACCCTGACCTCTCTCCACAGCTTTAATCCCACTGAGCTGCCTTTGGACAAATATTCTCCCTGTGGTTTGTCAGCACAGATAACTCGGGGATGGGTTATAAATGGGGAGACTGAGACAGAAAGATAAAACCCTGTGGCTTCCCAGCAGTGTTTGGTGGGAGGAGGATGGGATCCCAGGCTCTGGATGCTGAGGGTGGCCTGTCCCTGCTGGGATGGCTGTGGAGCAAACTGGCACGTTCCACTTCCATGTGGAACACATCCCAATTTTTCCTGGCTGAATTCAGGCACAGCAATTCCCTAAAGAGCATCAGGTTGATTTTTCAGAGAGGATGAATCCCTCCCCATCCCATTTGCACATGGATTAGCATTTAGCTGTAGTCCTAGACTTAAACCTCGTTCTAGTTCTTCTCGAACTGAGAAATGAATCATTCCCTGAGGACTCCAATGACTTCAGCTGCAGTCAGTGGTGCCCAGAGCACAGAACACATGGTTTTGGTTAAACAAAAGGCACACATACTTTTTGGGACTTGTAATAGAAGCACCCACCCAGGAAACGAGCAGGAAGTTTTTTCTCCTCAAAATCCCATTTCAGCTTCATTAATTGTGGCACAGCCAGGCTGAATAACTCCCCATGTGAGGAGCCAACCAGGTGGCCATGTCCTGCCATGAGCACAGCCACCAAGGAGGAGGTGCTTCCCAAATATCCACATCCAGAGCGGATTAGCTGTGATCCCCCTCATCCAGCTGAATGCAAGGAGCCTTCCTGCCCTCCTCCCAGGCCGGGGGCGCTCAGAGCTCCTTGGCGTGATGGAAGCACTGAGCACTTTGTTTGCCGAGCGGTATTTCTTTCATGCCTTGGTGCTGGGTGCGTTTTTCAGGCTATCTCCTGCAGATTTTCCCTGCCTTCAGGCACTTAAGAAAGCAAACCCAAACCTGCTTTTCTACACCCTCCGATGAGTCACCGGGGAGGTGACAGGAAGGTTACTCACAGGAATTCAGTTCAGTACTAGCAAAACATTAACGAGAGAGAGTTCTCTGTCCCAGAATCCTGATTCTGGAACGATTTGGGTTGGAAGAGACCTGGAAAAGCTCTCTTGGAGACCCTTTAGGTACTGGAAGGGGTTCTGAAGTCTCTGGTTCCTGTCCTTCCTAAAGCTCCTCTACTGCTCCATTCCAACACTGCCACCACAGCTCCACCATCCCAGTAAAATCAGACTTTTCTTGGAATCTCAGTAAAATCACTTTTCTTGAAATTATTTTTTCTCACACACACTCCCCTGATTGCGTGCAGCACCAGAGCCGTTTGTGTAAGAGCAGAAAGTCCAAAGATTTGACTTTTACGGTTTTTTTCCCTTTCACCTCGAGTTCTCTCCAGCCAAAAAGAAAAAAAAACAAAAAAACAAAAAAAACCCCAAAACCAAACCAAACCAAACCAAAAAACACCAAAACCAACCAACCAACCAACCAAACCCCAAAACCCAAAAAACAAACAAACAAAAAAAAAAACAACGAAAAAACACCACACAATGGAAAAATACCAACTACGAGAACTTCCCAGCTCTGGGGTCAGATGGCGACTTTTTTGCAAGGCTGCGGTGCCTCTGCGCCTTGAACCTCACCGGAATCCCACGGGATTATCCACTTAACACCCTTTTGTCAGAGCACAAAACCCCGCGGCTCTGCTCGCTCCAGTCCGGTGAGTGATCGGGAAAAAATTCCGGAGTTTAAGGAACACCCGGAGAAATCATTCCCGAGCGCTCCCGTGCCATTCGGCTGTTTCGAAACTTCTTTGGTCGCTTGAGCGGTGAGCGAAAATAACGAGTGGCTAAAAACTGAAAAGAAGGGGAACAGCGAAAGCCAATTCGGCTTCTCGGGCAAACCAAACCGCACACGAGAGTTTAAGCGGTTTTCGATGGAATGAACACGCGAAGTTCGCAGACCAGCGCTGGGTGGGACAGCCCCAGGTCAGCCCCTTCGTGCGCCTCGTCCCGCCCAGTCCTATAAAGGCTCAAGCTCGGCACCATTAATTCATTTTCCTCGGCGGCGTGGGGAGAGGCGGTTGTCCCAGAGTGGCGTCCGGACCTTGCCCTCTCCGTGCCCTCTCCGTGCCTGCTCCGTGCCCTCTCCGTGCCCGCTGCGTTCCCTCTCCGTGCCCTCTCCTTTCCCTCTCCGTGCCCTCTCCGTGCCCGCCGTGAGGAGAAGGGCGCTCCGCTCACCATGCGCTGGCCCCGACGGGGCCGGCTCTGGCTGGCCCTGCTGCTGCTGCTGTTCACGGTCAGTGGGGACGGGGCTCGTGGGGCTGTGGGGACCCTCCGGGAGCGCGGCCGGTGGGGGTCCGGACCCCTGTCGGGGCTGCGCGGTGCTGTCGCGACATGCCCAGACTTGCCGCGCTGTCGGGGGGCTCGGAGCGGCGGAGTGGGACGGGGTCCGGGTGGGAAGGGGGCATGGGGGTGTTCGGGGGGCTGCCCTGGTGAGGCTCGGCCGAGCGGCGGGGGCTGTGTGGACGGGGGGTGCCCCTGGATGGAGGTGAGAGGGGTGGGGTTGCCTGCGGAGAGCGGCGAATGGGCCGCGCCTTTACCTGCGATTGCGGGGGAAGGGCTCGTGTGAGTCGGGGAAACTGAGGCACGGAGGGGCTCAGCTGCTCCGGGGGCCGTGGGGGGGGCTGGGCCGCTCACCTGGTCTGGAGGCGGCGGGGAAAACGGGGGCGGTGGGGCTCACCTGGCCCGGGGGATGGAGGGGTGGAAGCCATGGGGCCAGGGGGGTTCGGATGGGCAGGGGAAGAACAGGGGGGTTCGGATGGGCCGGCGAGGACGAGGAGGGTTCGGATGGACAGGCGGAGCAAGAGGGTTCGGATGGACAGGCGGAGCAGGAGGGTTCGGATGGGCCGGCGGACCAGGAGGGTTCGGACGGACAGGCGGACCAGGGGGGTTCAGATGGGTCGGCGAGGACGAGGAGGGTTCGGATGGACCGGCAGACGAGGGGGGTTCGGATGGACAGGCGGACCAGGAGGGTTCGGATAGACAGGCGGACCAGGGGGGTTCGGATGGACAGGCGGACCCGGGGGGTTCGGATGGACAGGCGGACCCGGGGGGTTCGGACGGACAGGCGGAGCAGGGGCTTCACCTGGGCACGGCACAGCGGGTTCGGGGTACCGGGAGGACGCGAGGCTTCGGCCGGGAGTGGGGTGGGGGGAGATGCCAGAGCTTGGACGGGGAATTTTTTCAGTGGGAAAAGCGATCTCAGCGTCCCGGCTCCGAGCACATGGCCCCGGGGGGACTGTGACGGTGATAAAAGGCGGCAAACTGGACCTGACTCTGACTGCCGAGGCAGGGAAGGGGATTTCCACTCCCTTCGCTCCCAAGCCGTGTTTGCCATTCCGCGCTGGCATCTGGTGACAGCGCCTACACCCCTTTGGGATGTTTTAACACAAGGAATGCTCCCGGAGCAGGAATGCAACTTGCCCAAACGATGTCCAAACCCTCAGCACAGGGATTTAGGACACAAAATTCCACCTGGGCATATCATATTTCCCCGTGGATTGGATGTTGTAGAGTTGGAGAATACCTGAACTCTGTTGTCACTTGAAGTCAGGAGGATCCTGAGTTTTATCCCAGAGATCCTGCCCTGACTTGTATGCCAGGGCTGGCCTGTAAGCCACGGCAGTGGAGGAGCACATGGGCGCTGCTCCCAGGCTGGAATTACATCAGCGCTGCCCCAAACAGGTTTTCAGAGAGAGCTTCTCATCCAATTCATTCCCTACATTGCTCAGCAGAGTTTATTTAGACTGGCCTGGTAAAGTCAAGCCTTAAACCCACTGCCTAAGGGCACTCCGGTAAAGGCCTCAGGGATTTTTTTTTATTTTTTTATCCCATTTTTCCTATGAGGGATGGGGAGCTGCTCGGTGGTGATTCACATGGCATGGTCCGATATTGCGTCATGTCCTCTCTCTTGCCTCATGGCTGGACACAGGCCATTTCTGAGGATGGAGCTCACATTCTGCTGGCTTTGCGGGAATTCCAGGGGGAAATCCCACCCTGTGTCCTTGGAGCAGGTGACTCAGGTGCCTGCCTGGCACCGCTTTTATCCCGGTTTTCTTGCTGCCTTCAGAGGCTGTGGGTGTGTTTCATCCTCTTTCATCTCCGCAGTTCAGCCAGGGCTGCAGGGTCCAACTCCTTTTGGGATCACCTCAGGAGAAAAACAAATCGGGGATGGAAGCAGGGGAAGTTCAAAGTTTGATGCTTTCCCGAGCTTTTTCTCCAGACTTGATCCCCCAAAGAGGAAGAGCTGATGAAGGATTCCTGCGCCTCTAATTCTTCTGCCTCCAGGCTTTCTCCAGTTGTTTACTGTGGGTGAAAACTCCTCAAACCCACCGTGCTGGGTTCTCCAACTGATAGTTGGGTCAGGGATGGCAGCAGGGTGCTGTGGGCTGATAACCTTATCGTGCACGTGTTGTGTTCTCTGTAAATGTGAAAAACGCCAATCTCTTGTTTTTGGAATTTTAAAAGTTTAATAGTAATAAAATGGTTATAAAAACAGTAATACAATTAGAGTGATAATAATTTGGACAATTTGAATTAGGACAATATGAGACAATAGAGACAAAGTTATGGACAGTCCAGGTACCTTTTTCTGGGCAGCACGAGCCCGAAAAAGGACCCATGTTAACAAAGGATTAAGCCTTAAAAACAACAGCCTGTTGCTTATTCATACACCCCATACATGATGCATAAATTCCATTCGAACACAGGATTCTTTCTGGTCATCGTCATCTTCTTTCTCTTAATCCTAATGGTGGCGTCTTCTAGGCAGGAAGAAGTTCGTTTCTTCTGATAAGAGGGCAATAAATTCTTTTTCTCTGAAAGATTCAGGTGTCCTGTGGCTGCTATTTTGTCCTTTCTTTAAAAAAAGTCCTTTCTTTAAAAAAAGTATCCTACTATCTTTTCTTTAAAAAGAATTATTTTTTTATTTTAAAAAACTATCTCATAGCACAGTTTCTATTTTAACATTTTTTATAACCTAAAACTATATTGAACACACTACTTAAGAGAATTAACATAGCATTACTTTCTAACACAACACATATCATATTCATTATAATATTTGCGAAAAGCCAATCATAAAATACGCATTTTTCACAGTAAAGAAATGAAATCCTGTGGCTGAGGGGCCCTCCCAAACTGCAGAAAATGCTGTGGTGTCGCTGTGATCACCCTCACAGCATGGCAGAGTTCAGGTGGGGAAGAAATGTGGATTTTTTTTCCCCCATGGAAGGGGGACAAATTGTCCCTTCACTTCCAGGACTTCCAAGACCAGAATGAGTGAAGCTGTTGTGGCTGGAGCTCCTCAAGTGGATAAAAGATTTTACAAACTTGCAGCCGTTCCTAGCTGGAGAAAAGGGGAGCAAAGGCAGATCCAGTAGAGCCAGAAGGTGTTGGAGGGACATGGATTTGATCCCTCTGAGTCAGGGTCAGGATCTGGCCCCGTTCCTGGCCAGGGCTCGGGCGTTCTGTGGCCTGGTCGTGGTGGGTGTTTGTCCTTGCCATGGCCCTGATGCCTTAAGTTTTAGCTTTCATATTTTTCAGATTCTGCGCTGCCTAGGTGTGCAGCTCTGAGCTTCATATTCAGTGTGGTGAGCTCTCTCCACAGAGCAGCTAGACAAAACAATTCCTTTTCTAGCCTGGGGCCAAGGACAACCGATACAAGTTGCAGGCCCAAAAGCATAAACAATGGTGAACTGAGAGAAAAACAGGAAGGATGGGACTTTTTAACGTAAAGATATAATTGGACAATTAACTCCACTATGCTAATGGACCAAAACTTATAAAAGCGAGAGACCTCGTGACTGGCCGTCCATTTTGTGACCATTTTGCTTCATCTTGGGTGCAGCCCTGGCTGGGCTCTTGTGTTGCCCAAGGTGGATCCATTGAGGAGATCCTTTTTATAAATCCCTGCTTTATTTTTCTGTCCAGCCTGTGCTCTAGGCCAGCCTTCCCAAGGCACGGGCCTGGCTGGTGTCACCATCACGCAGCCCCGTGACCTTTCCTGACCTGCTGGAGCCACTTCTGCCTTTTCCTGTGGCGGGAAGCTCCGGAGGAGGAGGGGGCAGGAACCAGTTTGCAAACTCCATTGTTTTGGTGTTCTAGGCAGCTTCTGACTCATGGCAGAGATATTTGCTTTAACTTCACCCTTCGTGTTGGGGAGGGGATGGGAGGGAAGTGTCTCCTGCAGCCCGTGAGGCTGTGACATGTTTGTCCCTGCCGCCCCGGTGAGCTAGGGGCAGCTTTATATCCATGGATATGCAGCTTTTTATCCATGGATATCCATGGAGCAGCTCTGTGCTGGCTCAGAGGCCGATGGGGTTGTCCCCATTGGGGACATTGAGGTGCCCAAAAGCCCCCAAAGCCTAAGGGGACAAACGGCCATTCCTGCTGAGCATCGACCCTGAGGCAGCACAAAAAGGGTGTGGAGAGCTGAGGGAAATGTGACTTTTCTTCCTCACCAGAATAACAGGGAAAACACGAGGCCAGGCTGTCCCTGGGAGCCCAGAGTGACAGCCCAGGGGTTAATGTTGGGATCCGGCGCCGCCTTCCAGCCTTGACATGGGGCTGTTTCCTGCCACAAACCCTTCCTCTTCCCGACTCTTCCCTTCCACTGGGGCTCTTGGTGCACTCAGAAACTGGGGGAGGAAAAGGGTCCTTCTCAGAGACTGGGGAAGAAAAGGATCGTTCTCAGAAATTGGGGAAGAAAAGGGTCGTTCTCAGAAATTGGGGAAGAAAAGGGTCGTTCTCAGAAACTAGGGGAGGAAAAGGGTCGTTCTCAGGAATTGGGAAAGAAAGGGGTCGTTCTCAGAAATTGGGAAGGAAAGGGGTCCTCAGCAATTGGGAGGGAAAAGGGTCCTTCTCAGAGATTGGGGGAGGAAAAGGGTCGTTCTCAGAAATTGGGAAGGAAAGGGGTCGTTCTCAGAAATTGGTGAAGAAAAGGGTCGTTCTCAGAAATTGGGAAGGAAAGGGGTCCTTCTCAGAAATTGGGAAGGAAAGGGGTCGTTAGCGACTCTTTGCCCAGCTGATAACCTGGCAGGCAGAATTCCCCTGCAAACCTCCAGATCTCTTCTTGGTTTTGCCAAGGAAAAACTGGTCCTGTTTTGTGGGGAGTGCCTTTGGCTGAGGTGGCTCTGAGCCATCCCAAAGCTCCTCTCCTGCTTCACTGGGCACAGCAACTCTCACCTTGCTCTTTCTCCCCTTGCCCAATGGATTGGGGTGGTTTTTAACCCGAGGTTTTCTGTACTTTTTAACAGGCAGCCCCTTGGGAAGCCAGTGCTGTCACCCTGAGGAAGAGGGACAGCTTTGATTCCCTGGATCTAGTCTGGAGAGGGGAAGATGATTACTACAGGAAAAGCAATGGTGTCTATTGCAAGAAGTGCCCTGCAGGTGAGCTGGTCTCAGCACTGATCCCACCTCTGCAGCCTCTCCGTGCTCCTGTTCCTGTCCGCGCTCCTCCTGAGGGGCAGCAGGGCTCCAGCTCTGCCCTGCTCCACTATCATGGATCTAAGCACTCATTTTGGGAATATTTTCCTTTTCTTGGCTCATTTGCCTCTGAGCTTCGCTGGTGGTGGAATCACAGAATCCTTCAGGTTGGAAAAGCCCTCCAAGGCCACCAAATCCAACCTGTGCCCACTCCCCACCTTGGCACTGAGTGCCATGTCCAGCCCTTCCTGGGGCACCTCCAGGGCTGGGCACTCCAACCCTCCCTGGGCAGTGCCAAGCCCTGAGCCCCCTTTCCATGGGGAAATTCCTGCAGTGCCCACCCTGAGCCTGCCTGGCCCAGCCTGAGGCCGCTCCCTCTGCTCCTGTCCCTGTTCCCTGGAGCACAGCCCGGCCCCCCCGGCTGTGCCCTCCTGGCAGGAGCTGTGCAGAGCCACAAGGGCCCCCTGAGCCTCCTTTGCTCCAGGCTCAGCCCCTGCCCAGCTCCCTCAGCCCCTCCTGGGGCTCCAGACCCTTCCCAGCTCCCTCAGCCTCTCCTGGGGCTCCAGACCCTTCCCAGCTCCCTCAGCCTCTCCTGGGGCTCCAGCCCCTTCCCTGTGTGTTCAGAGTTTCCCTTTCTCTTCAGGCACCTACCTTACCAAGGAGTGTGAGGAGCAGGGAGGCTCCAGCACGTGTGAGCCCTGTGGACTCGGGGAATACATGGAATATCCCAACGTCTTCCAGTCGTGCCAGGAGTGCTCCAAGTGCAGGGAAGGTACGAGCTGGGGGGAGCAGGGCTGGTGGCTCAGGCTGGGCCCAGCTGAGCTCTCTCAGAGCTCAGTGTCACCTGCAGTGTCCCCAGAGAGTGGCTGGGGCTGCCACATCTGTTAAAGGCCGCATCCCTCATGCAAAGCTTGGGCTGAGACTCCACACAGAGCAGGAGGATGAGGCTCCCAGCAGCACTGGCAGCTGCTGGTGGAGTTTGATCCAGGCACTGCTTTTCCCTTGTGGGGCAGGAAAAGGTGGCACTCAACAGCAGGGAGGAACCTGGTCCTGCCCGGGGCTGGGAGAGGAGGAGCCAGGGTGGAGCTGTGTCCCCTCTGTCCCACAGATCAGGTGGAGCTGAGTCCCTGCCAGCCCCAGAGGAACACGGTGTGTGCCTGCAGGAACGGCACCTTCTGCCCCCCGGAGCACCCCTGTGAGATGTGCCAGAAGTGCAAGCCCAGGTGGGTCTGGGGCCGTGGTGGCTCCTGTGGGGTTTGTGCTGCTGAGCCACAGCTGCTGAGCCCGCCCTGTGTCCCCTCTCCCAGGTGTCCCGAGAGCCAAGTGATGCTGAAACCCTGCACGCCTTACAGTGACCTCCAGTGCGGTCCTAACACGGCCACGTTCCCCTCCCGTGAGTGGAGCAGCTGTTGGAGGGCTGAGGGGTGGGGTGGGAGCTGCTGCTGAGGCTGAAGCAGGAGTAGCTGCTCATACCTTGTTTTATCTGCTTCAGACCTCGTGGGCAGCATCATTGCAGGGATTGTTGTGATAGTTGGGATCACGAGTGGGATTGCTTTCTGCTGCTGCAAACACCACTGCAGCTCCCCAGGTGAGTGCAGAGGACCCCTGGAGCACCCACCTTGGCCAGGGGCTGTACACTGGTGTGGGCTGGGTGGGAAGAGAGACCCCAGGAGCACCCACCTGGTGTGGGCTGGGTGGGAACGGAAACCCCAGGAGCACCCACCTGGTGTGGGCTGGGTGGGAAGAGAAACCCGGGGAACACCCACCTGGGGTGGGCTGGGTGGGAAGAGAAACCCGAGGAACACCCACCTGGGGTGGGCTGGGTGGGAAGAGAGACCTTGGGAGCACCCACCTGGTGTGGGCAGAGGGACCCCGGGAGCACCCACCTGGTGTGGGCAGAGTGGAAACAGAGAGCCCAGGAACACCCACCCGGTGTGGGCAGAGTGGGAAGAGGGTCCTGCCTGGGGGAAGAGGGATCACAGTGCTCTTTCCATCTTCCAGGGGATGGGAGATCCTCGAGCCAGAAGCCCTATGAAATTGTGAGTTCCTGGGATGGCAGGGGGGAATGGCTCTGTTTGTGGGCTGGGGTAATGTCCCCCGTTCCCTCTGCTCCCCACTGCTCCCCACTTGGCCAGCAGCTTCTGGGAAGGCTGGAGGAGCAGGGGATGAGTTTCATCTGGATGGGAAGGCTGGAGAAGCAGGGGATGAGTTTCCTCCGGATGGGAAGGCTGGAGGAGCAGGGGATGAGTTTCATCCAGAAGTTTCTGGAAGGCTGGAGGAGCAGGGGATGAGTTTCATCTGGTTGGAAAGGCTGGAGGAGCAGGGAGATGAGTCTCACCCAGAAATTTCTGGAAGGCTGGAAGAGCAGAGGGATGAGTTTCATCCAGAAGTTTCTGGAAGGCCAGAGGAGCAGGGGATGAGTTTCGTCCAGATGGGAAGGCTGGAGGAGCAGGGGATGAGTTTCATCCGGATGGGAAGGCCAGAGGAGCAGGGGATGAGTTTCATCCGGATGGGAAGGCTGGAGGAGCAGGGGATGAGTCTCTCCCAGAAGTTCCTGGGAAGGCTGGAGGAGCAGGGGATGAGTCTCACCCAGCAGTTTCTGGTAGGCCAGAGGAGCAGGGGATGAGTTTCATCCGGATGGGAAGGCTGGAGGAGCAGGGGATGAGTCTCACCCAGAAGTTCCTGGAAGGCTGGAGGAACTGGGGGATGAGTTTCATCCGGTTGGAAAGGCTGGAGGAGCAGGGGATGAGTCTCACCCAGCAGTTCCTGGAAGGCTGGAGAAGCAGGGGATGAGTTTCATCTGGTTGGAAAGGCTGGAGGAGCAGGGGATGAGTCTCACCCAGCAGTTCCTGGGAAGGCTGGAGGAGCAGGGGACGAGGATCATCCCTGCAGGGCTGTGCTAGAGCTGGGCCAAGCAGAGGAGGCTCTCTGGTGGTGCTCTGGGTGCTTCCAGCCCCCTCCTCAGTGCCATTAACACTTTCCTGGTGGCAGTGCTGGCACATCCAGGGTCCACAATGGAGATCCCAGGGTAGGGGTGGGCTGTGCTCGCCCAGAGCTCCTCCAAGCTCAGGATCCGTGCCCTGGGATCCATGGCAGGTTCCTGCCTTCCCAAACCACCACAGTTTGTGTTTCTCCCTTGCCGCTGAACTCCAGTTTCAGAAGCTGCTGTGGTGCAAGACAGAGAACGTGGAGACAGGTGACAACACCACCAACACACAGACAGAGAGGGACAGGGCAGCAGAGAGACAGGTACGTGAGTGGCACCCCCTGCCCCAGCGTGCCAGGCCAAGATCTGAACATCCTGGGGGGCTTCCAGGGCTGGGCTGCTCAGGGAGATGGTGAAGGCTCTCTTTGTGGGGTCAGGATGGCAAATCTGCTCGTGGCAGTCGAGAGAGTCCTTGGAGGATTTAACGCTGATGCTGAGCAAACACAGCTCTGGTCTCCCCATTTCAGG